>NC_092335.1:317510000-317810000 GCF_046630445.1 Rutidosis leptorrhynchoides | reverse complement strand
CAACGTAGTAATATATAATAGAGTGATAGTGATATAAAATAGAAAATATCAAACAACTGATTGAGGAAGATTCGGGATTAGCATCAACAGACTTGGAGCTCATTCTCTTTAGAACCAAATAATGAATATAATTATAAGGTGGTGGCTAGTTTCTCTAGTGGGAATATATATGCATATATAATATAAATATAAGATAGAAGTTAGTGGATGATAGAGATGATATAGTACAAAAACAGTAATATTGATGTTAATTAGGATTTAAACGTGCACAAGTAATAATGTAGCCGCCTCTCTTTTTCACACAGTACTATCGTGCTCCGTTGTAAATTAGTGGCGGATAAAAGTTCTCCGAAAAATCCCAAATTTTTACAGTAATTATCTTTATTTATTTCAGTCATTATGGTATAAAATTCAGTCATTATTTATTAAATAAAAATTATCTCAACTGTCCGCGCTCGATTTTGGGTAAAATATAAAAAGTTTTAAAATTTAACAAGTAGCTCCTAAATACATATTTAATAAGCTTAAAAATTATATAACTCATTTTCGAATCACCGTTTATTTTAAAATCATATAAGTTTGAATTTAACATTACTTAATATCAATCGGAACATCAAACGAGTATTACAATCATTTAATATTTATTTTTAATATACTGTATTTATATATAGATATGTTTTAAATAATAATTATTACATATTATTTTATTTTACATAGTTAATTCTAATATAATATACTTCAAATTATTATTTATATATATTTAAATATATACATATCTATTTACAAGTAATTGTTCGTGAATCGTCGAAAACAGTTAAAGTTAAATGAATGTATGTAAACAGTTCAAAAATTTTGAGACTCAACATTACAGACTTTGCTTATCGTGTCAAAAATATGAAATCGTATCGTGAGTTTGCTTTAAAATCAGTCGAAATTTTTCGGGTCGTCACACCTGCAGTACCTGTAACTACATATAAACACATATAGGATAATAACGAGTGATCATGGTAGCCCATAAACTGAAGTACTAATCACAAACATAAGCTAGATGTCTAGGGACTTACAGAAAATGCATCAACAATCTTTCTTCTTTCTCTTACTTCTCCTTCTTTCTTATTTCCTTATTCATGAACCCAAGACTCAAACACCATCCTTGTTTCTTTCTACGGCTGCACACTATCGACCATTGTCTTCACCTTCATCACCATGAAAATGAAAGCCATCGTGATCTACCAACTAGCCATCACCTTGATCATCTCCCATCAACACGAGCCACGTTCATCATCATCTCAAGGTATTATTTTCTATTTCTTTTCGAATCATCACAACTCACTACCAATAGAACCGTCACCACTTTCACAACTACAACTGCCATCATATTCAATCATCAACCACCCCTATCACTCGAACCCATTGTACTTGTTTTTGTTCGAAGACCACATACCCACTCACTGTTTATATCCTTCGAACACCATGACTGCGACTGTTATGTTTAAACCCATCACGAACCATTTGCTACTACTATCGTGACCTTGTCACTGTTTCTATTTCATAACCAAACTCCACCATAAACCTCCACAAAACACCACCATCGATTTCCATTTTTACCAAAACCCACTTGTGTTCATCAAAGACCTACACAACCTGCAAATCTCTTGTTTTTTGGTTCTTTCTTTTAATTTCGTTGTGTTCAAATCACCATCAACCTTAACTCATAAAGAACACAAAACAATTCCTATTATGTTCAAACCCAAACCCAGAAAGAAAGAATCCATATCGATCGTTACTGTTTCAGTTAAGAACCCATTAACCATCACCACTATCATCATCTATATATGTTCACATTTTTTGTTTGTTGCAGTCCCACAACTGACACCTACTACCACAACCACTAGAGGACCCATCGCATTTTTCTTCTCCATCTTGCTTCTGACAAACAACCGAACCCAATAAAACCACCAATGATCTCTACCTTCCTGCTATTTCTCTTTTTGTTACAGCTCAATCCAACAACAATAGGTACCTGCTACTGCAGCTTTATATTCCTATTTCTGTTCCAGCTAAATCATCGCAATCCATCATCAAACCATTAATAAGAAGCTGCTACAGTGTCACTGTCTGTTTTAGGTCGAAACCTCAAACACCACCCACCCAGCTTTTATTCTTTCTTCTCCATTCGTTCTTGTTACTATTGCTCCTTTCCTGTTTCTGTTCACGCCCAAGAAACCACTATGCTACCGCTATTACTTTGTTACATTTCCGTTTCAATCATGAACTTTAAAATATATATATATATATATATATATATATATATATATATATATATATATATATATATATATATATATATATATATATATATGTATAAAGTTAAAAGTAGACGTATGATTTAGTGGGATACATGATTAGAGTAGGGTCTAGTGATGAGCTGGACATTGTGTTATTAAACAAATAAACTGAATCCTTAAATTGTTGAGAATGGGGTCGTGATATTTTTCTTTGGACTAGACAAGAGGGCCGTAAACTTTGATTTGATGTTGGGCCACCGCACCTATTTTTTTGGGCTTGTAGTTTTGCTTTTGGGCCAAATCATTGTTGGACTGCTGTTTTAAGTTGGGTCGTGATCCAATTTCTGTTGGGCCGAGTGATATATAGAACTAAAACATAGGATTGTTATATAAATGATGTACGTGACCACGATGATACGTAAAGATTATTGATGATGATATTATGATGAGAAGATGTAATGATGATAATGATGGACGATAAGGATGGTGATGAGGTGAAATCGATTATTATGATGATGACGTGATTAAATGATGATGATCATTATTGTTATTAAGATGATGAAGTGGTGATGAGATTATGAGAAAGATGATAACCGTATTATACATAATAAATAATTAAAAATGTGAATTATAACAAGAACTCACGAGTGCTTCAGTAGTTTGGAAGGAAGTTGTGAAACGAGAGGTTGCGGGTTCGAATCTGGGTAGCGATATTATTATTTTTTACCAAGGGAGCTATACACTTAAGGTAGTATTGTCATCATTAATATTATTATTATTATTATTATTATTATTATTATTATTATTATTATTATTATTATTATTATTATTATTATTATTATTATTATTATTATTATTAGGTATTAAGTATTATTATCAATAGAATTATTTTCATTATCATTATTATTAAACTTATCATTTTTATTAAAAACTAATATTATTATTATAAGTATCAATATTTTTATTATCATTATTATTATTATTAACATTATTATTATTATTATTATTATTATTATTATTATTATTATTATTATTATTATTATTATTATTATTATTATTATTAATATCATTATCATAATTATATATATATATATATATATATATATATATATATATATATATATATATATATATATATATATATATATATATATATATATATATATATTATTTTGATTATCATTAGTAATATCATTATTATCATGGTTATTATTACTATAATTATTTTTATTACTAAGTATTATTACTATTATTATTATTATTATTATTATTATAAGATTATAAGATAATACAACTTTTTATTTATTATTATTATTTTACCAAATAATAATTAGTTACATAAAACTATAATTAATACATATAACATATAATTTATTAAAATAACAAGTATATCACTAATAATATATAAATTTACTCGAATACAATTATATATGATAATATATACATAAATGATATAGGTTCGTGAATCCGAGGTCAACCCTGCATTGTTCAGTTCCGTCGTATGCATATTTTTACTACAAAATATCGTATCGTGAGTTTCATTTGATCCCTTTTTACTTTCTTTTGAAATATGTATTTTTGGGACTAAGAATACATGAAAAACTTTATAAATGTGTGGCGAGATAGATGATAATGCTAAAAACGAACATATATTTCATAGCATTATTCCTCAAGAAAGACAAGCTTTTAGTTGCAATTGTTCTATTTAAAAGTGATATTCGTTTAAATAATAAAAGGTGAAGACAAAAGACAGAGTCGACGAATTGAAGACGCAAACAACCAAAAAGCTCAAAAGTACAAAATACAATCAAAGAGGTTCCAATTATTGATAAGAAACGTCTCGAAATTACAAGAATACAAAATTCAAAATGCAAAGTACAAGATATTAAATTGTACGCAAGGACGTTCGAAACTCCGGAACCGGGACCAGAGTCAACTCTCAACGCTCGACGCAACGGACTAAAAATTACAAGTTAACTATGTATATAAATATAATATAATATATAATTAATTATATATATATTATATTTATAAAATAAATTGTCGGCAAACAAAGAGCCAAATGTGGGTGAGCTGTAAAAACAAACTCCGCGACTCGCGGAGTTTGAAGAAGGAAAGGGCCACGAGTCGCGGAGCCCCAAATTTAGAAACTGCCTATAAAGCTCGCGCATTCTGATCGTAAAAAAACCAACATATATATCCATCCATCTATCTAAACGTAATATTTATATTTATAATTTATATTTTAATTTTAATTTTAATTTTAATCCTAATAATAAGGGTATGTTAGCGAATGTTGTAAGGGTGTAAGTCGAAATTCTGTCCGTGTAACGCTATGCTATTTTTAATCATTGTAAGTTATGTTCAACCTTTTTAATTTAATGTCTCGTAGCTAAGTTATTATTATGCTTATTTAATCCGAAGTAATCATGATGTTGGGCAAATTACTAAAATTGGGTAATTGGGCTTTGTACCATAATTGAGGTTTGGATAAAAGAACGACACTTGTGGAAATTAGACTATGGGCTATTAATGGGTTTTATATTAACTAAACAATACCTTGTTAATTTAATATACAAACTTATAATTCGACGTATTTATATATAACCACATACGCTTGACTGGGTACGGTGGGCGGGATATTTATAAATACCAATAATTATTCATTTTACCGGACATGGAACTGGATTAATAGTTAAATAGACTTGTTGAAACAGGGGTGAATTACATTCAAGGTTGATTGGTGCAATTGTCAACAAAGTAGTAAAACCTTGGTTTACACGCAGTCGATAACCTGGTGTATTCATTAAACAAAGTATTAAAACCTTGTTACAATTCGAATCCCCAATTAGTTGGAATATTTGACTTCGGGAATAAGAATAATTTGACGAAGGCTTTCGCTCTTTATATTTATGACTGATGGACTATTATGGACAAATCCGTATGGACATATTAAATAATCCAGGACAAAGAACAATTAACCCATGGGCATAAAACTAAAATCAACACGTCAAACATCATGATTACGGAAGTTTAAATAAGCATAATTCTTTTATTTCATATTTAATTTCCTTTATTTTATATTTAATTGCACTTCTAATTATCGCATTTTTATTGATATTGTATTTAATTGCACTTTTAATTATCGTACTTTTTAATTATCACAAGTTTATTTTATCGCACTTTTATTATTCGTTATTTACTTTACGCTTTAAATTAAGTCTTTTATTTATATTTTACATTTGGTTTTAACTGCGACTAAAGTTTTAAAATCGACAAACCGGTCATTAAACGGTAAAAACCCCCCTTTATAATAATAATATTACTTATATATATATATTTGTATTTTTATAAAAGTAACTAATATAGCGTTAAGCTTTGTTTAAAGATTTTCCCTGTGGAACGAACCGGACTTACCAAAAACTACACTACTGTAGGATTAGGTACACTGCCTATAAGTGTTGTAGCAAGGTTTAAGTATATCAATTCTATAAATAAATAAATATCTTGTGTAAAATTGTATCGTATTTAATAGTATTTCCTTCTAAAATTTAATAGTATTTTATATACACCTCGCATAACATCAAGATATTTTTGGCACCGATGCCGGGGAACAATCAAACTTAAAAGCCGGAAGCGCAATGCTAATAATTATAAATAAAAAAAAGATTTTTATTTTTAGTTTACTTTTATTAAAATTCACTTTTGTAAAAATACGTTTTTAATTATTCAAAAACATAAAAAGAAAAACAAAAATATAAATATTTTTAAGAGTTTATTAAATATTTAAGTTTTATAAAGTTTTTTTATTTTTATTTTATAAAAATATAAGTTTTATTTAAATATTTTGTGTTTATTTAGAACATAAAATTAAAAACCGAAAAAAAATTATATATATATATATATATATATATATATATATATATATATATATATATATATATATATATATATATATATATATATATATATATATATATATATATATATATAAATCTAGTTTTAAGATTTTTATTTCTATTTTTATTTTTAGTTTTTAAATATAAGTTTTTATTATATAAATAATTTTATTTAAACAGAAAATATAAAACAGAATAAATAAATAAATAAAAAACGCGTCGAATTTTATTTAACCTGTCATCTGAAAATTTGAACCCCGCGACTCGCGGAGTTTACTGCTTCGAGCATCGCAACTCGCGGAGCCTCCCTGACACACGTGACAGAACCCTAATTTCGCATTAATTACGGATTTTATTATTATTATTATTATTAATAAACCCTAATTAGTTTAATTATTATAATTAGTTTAAGTTTTTAAATTAAATTGTATTTTAAATTTTAATTAGTTTTAAATAAATTAATAGTTTTATAAAATAAATAATATAAAAAAAATATTTTTTGTAATTTTTACAACTTTTTGTATATTTTTATATTTTGTCCCTTTTTAATAGTTTTAGCGTAACTTTTGTATTTTTCGCTCGTATTTAGTTTTAATTCATAGTTTTTGCCATAGTTATTTTTTTATTTATAGATTTTTAGGCTTTACCGTAAAATCCCTTAAGTGCTTTTCTTTAGACTAAGATTTAGGTACTTTAGAATTTTGCGACGCCTTTTTAAGTTTTAGTTTCTTTTTAAGTTATTGCCATTTGGGATATAGTTTTTCTTGTAAGCTTTAATATTTTTAGACACCTTTTACCTATGTATCAATTATCATTCCAATTAGTAATCTCAATTTGCGATTATAATTTTAAGTTAGTGATAGTAATAAGGTTGGGTTAGTCTAGTGTTTTTAAGTTCTATAAGTCACTCTTTTTCTTTCTTATTTTTATTTTTCGATCTTTTTCCGACACGCTCTTTTTCTTTCTTATTTCTCGTCATTCTAGTTTTTAGGACATAGATTTTTATTCTACTTCTTATCTAAATTTCTTAAAATTATGAAAATTTATTTTAAGTAGTTAAATTGATAGACATCAAAATTTTCTGGTTCGTAGTAAAAGTTGGATTTGTACGTGGACCGGGTTATTGGAGCCAAACAGTCCTCAATTATATTGAGACCAAACGAATCCTGCCCCTCTGCCGCATCTTTTGGCTATTCGAAACGTGGGCAAAATCAGAAAAGTCTATTGATTGGATAACTTATTATAATTTTTCTTTCCTTTTAAAAACTAATAGGATATTCAGTGAATGCACCGAGCAAGACGTTCACCACCTTTTGTACGTTCACCACCTGTAACTAGATCAAGACATTTAGCAAATATTACCGCCGTTGATTTTTTTTTAGAATCGTCATCCAGTCGACCAAGTACTGCAGTTCAAATTTCCGATAATCCATTTTTTGAACCCGACCTCACAATTGAGAATCCGGAGAATATTCAGGGACGATTCATAGATCCTGAACCGTTAAATTTTCATCCGGAACCACCAATCATTCAAACAGAGATTGTTGAGGAACGAACCATTAAATCAGAATCCTCTAGTGATTCCGATTCAACAAATTCAATTATGGAGAATCTGGAACCTTTAAGTATGGAAGACCGAATGAGAGCTAAACGCACTGGCCAAGGTCATGCAATTACTCATCCAGACATTAATGCGCCAGATTATGAAATCAAAGGACAAATTCTACACATGGTGACTAGTCAATGCCAATCAAGTGGTGCGCCGAAGGAAGATCCAAATGAACATCTTCGTACCTTTAATAGGATCTGCACACTATTTAAAATAAGAGAAGTAGAAGATGAACAGATATATCTCATGTTATTTCCCTGGACTTTAAAGGGAGAAGCCAAAGATTGGTTGGAATCGTTACCTGAAGGGGCGATTGATACATGGGATGTTTTAGTTGAAAAATTTCTTAAACAATTCTTTCCTGCATCTAAAGCCGTAAGACTTCAAGGAGAAATTGTTACATTCACACAGAAGCCAAATGAAACTCTATATGAGGCTTGGACAAGATTTGGAAAGTTATTGAGAGGATGTCCGCAACATGGTTTAGATACCTGTCAAATAGTACAAATATTCTACCAAGGATGCGACATCACTACAAGGAAAGACATAGATATAGCAGCTGGTGGTTCTATTATGAAGAAAACAGAAACTGATGCTTACAAAATTATTGATAACACTGCTTCCCACTCACATGAGTGGCACCAAGAAAAAGATATCGTTAGATCATCTAAAGCAGCTAGAGCCGATTCTAGCCATGACTTAGATTCCATTTCCACAAAGATAGATGCTGTCGAGAGACGAATGGAAAAGATGACTAAGGATATTCACTCAATACGAATTAGTTGTGAGCAGTGTGGAGGACCACATTTGACAAAAGATTGTCTCAGTATTGAATTAAAAATGGAACAAAGAGAGAATATTTCATACATAAACCAAAGGCCTAGAAATAATTATCAGAATAATTATCAACCGCCAAGACCTATTTACAATCAAAACCAGAATTATAACCAAAATATTCCATACAACAACCAACAAGGTCCTAGCAATCAACAAGTATCCAATAATACTTACAATCAGCAAAGACCTAATTTTCAAAACAAACCACCACAACCCGATGATAAAAAGCCGAATTTAGAAGATATGATGACGAAGCTAGTTGAAACTCAAACGCAGTTTTTCACATCTCAGAAACAAACTAATGAACAAAATGCTCAAGCATTTAGAAATCAACAAGCTTCTATTCAAAACTTGGAACAAAAAGTAAGTAACCTAGCAAGGTTAATAGGTGAAAGAAAACCGGGAAGTCTACCCAGTGATACAAATACTAACCCCCGGAATGAAACAGCTAAAGCTATTACCACAAGAAGTGGTACAACACTTAAACCATCTGAAATACCTGTAACTTCTGATGAAGCTATTCCTACTCCACAAGAACCACAACCTAATCAAGATAAGGAAAAAGAACCGGTAGTTGAAAAGGTTAATGAAGATAACACAATTAAGGATAAACCTTATGTTAAACCATACCAACCACCACTTCCTTACCCGAGTAAAATGAAGAAAGAGAAACTTGAAGAAGTGCAATCCAAATTCTTGGATATGTTTAAACAGATAAATGTAAATCTTCCTTTCATTGATGTGATTTCAGGAATGCCAAGATATGCTAAATTCTTGAAAGATCTAATCTCAAATAGAAAGAAAATGGAAGAACTCTCGGCTGTTACCATGAATGCTAATTGTTCAGCAGTGCTGTTGAATAAGATACCAGAAAAATTATCTGATCCAGGAAGTTTCACAATTCCATGTTTTCTGGGTAGTCTTAGTTCAATAGAAGCATTGGCAGACTTAGGTGCTAGTATAAATTTAATGCCGTATTCACTATACGCTAAACAAGACCTTGAAGAATTGAAACCAACTAGAATAAGTATACAACTAGCCGATCGATCAATAAAATATCCTAGAGGGATAATGGAGAACATGCTAGTTAAAGTTGGTGCTTTAGTATTTCCAGTAGATTTTGTTGTTCTGGACATGGAAGAAGATTCTCAAGTTCCTCTCATATTAGGAAGACCATTCTTAAACACGGCTAAAGCAATGATAGACGTGTTCGGTAAGAAACTGACCCTAAGTATAGAGGACGAGAGTGTTATCTTTTCAGTTGATAGAGCAATGCAACAACCGCAATCTGCAGATGATACATGTTATTATATTCAAACTATAGATGCACATGCAGAATTGTTAGAAGAATGTTCTTTAAGAGAAGGAAATGAACAAATTGATGAAGCTGAAATGTTAGCTACACTTATAGCTAATGGATATGAACCAACAACAGAAGAAATTCAAATGCTAAAAGAAGAAGACAGATATCGATATAAATCATCGATAGAAGAACCACTGAAATTAGAGTTAAAGCCACTTCCAAACCATTTGGAATACGCTTATTTACATGGTGAATCTGAATTATCTGTAATAATATCGTCTTCTCTTACTAAAAATGAGAAATCACAACTCATTTCTGTGTTGAAAGCTCATAAACCAGCCATTGCATGGAAGATTCATGATATTAAAGGAATAAGTCCTTCGTATTGCACACATAAAATCCTTATGGAAGAAGGTAATAAAACGTATGTGCAACGCCAACGAAGACTAAATCCTAATATGCAAGATGTAGTTAAAAAAGAAATTATTAAACTGCTAGACGCAGGTCTAATTTATCCAATTTCTGATAGTCCATGGGTAAGCCCAGTTCAATGCGTGCCTAAGAAGGGTGGCATGACTGTCATTACAAATGAGAAAAATGAGCTTATTCCTACTAGGACTGTAACAGGATGGCGTGTATGTATTGATTATAGAAAATTAAATGACGCCACCAGAAAAGATCACTTTCCCTTACCTTTCATTGATCAAATGTTGGAAAGATTAGCCGGAAATAGTTACTATTGTTTTCTAGATAGATTTTCCGGATATTTTCAAATTCCAATAGCACCCGAAGATCAAGAGAAAACCACATTCACGTGCTCTTATGGTACTTTTGCTTACAAACGCATGTCATTTGGACTTTGCAACGCCCTTGCAACCTTTCAACGGTGTATGATGGCGATTTTTCACGACATGATAGAAGAATGCATGGAAGTTTTCATGGATAACTTTTCAGTCTTCGGTGATACATTTGAATCATGTCTAGCTAATCTTGAACGAATGCTTATTAGATGCGAACAATCAAATCTAGTACTTAATTGGGAGAAATGCCATTTCATGGTTAAAGAAGGCATCGTTCTTGGTCATAAAATTTCGAAGGAAGGAATTGAAGTGGATAGAGCTAAAGTAGATGTAATTGCTAAACTTCCACATCCCACCAATGTTAGAGGAGTTAGGAGTTTTCTAGGGCATGCCGGTTTTTACCGACGTTTCATAAAAGATTTTTCTAAAATTGCCACTCCTATGAATAAACTCCTAGAAAAGGATGCTCCATTCATCTTTTCAGATGAATGTATCAAATCTTTTAATATTCTTAAAGAAAAACTCACTAATGCGCCGATCATGATAACACCAAATTGGAATCTACCGTTTGAATTAATGTGCGATGCAAGTGATTTTGCAATGGGAGCCGTTTTAGGACAAATGATTGAAAAACGATTTCAACCTATATATTATGCTAGTAAGACGTTACAAGGAGCAGAAACAAATTACACAACTACTAAAAAAGAACTCCTTGCTATTGTCTTTGCTTTTGACAAATTTCGATCATATCTCGTTCTAGCTAAAACGGTGGTCTATACCGACCATTCTGCTCTTAGATACCTATTTTCGAAACAAGATGCTAAACCAAGATTAATCCGTTAAATCTTACTCTTACAAGAGTTTGATATTGAAATCCGAGATAAAAGAGGAGCAGAAAATCTCGCCGCTAATCATCTTTCTCGTCTTGAAAATCCCGAATTAGAAGTTCTAAATGAATCGGCCATACAAGACAACTTTCCTGATGAATATCTATTGAAGATAGATTATAATGAAATCCCATGGTTTGCAGACTATGCAAATTATTTAGTATGTGGATTCCTTGAAAACGGATTATCGTACCAAAAACGAAAGAAATTCTTCAGTGACATAAAACACTATTTCTGGGAAGATCCACATCTGTTTAAAAGTTGTCCCGATGGAATAATACGCCGATGTGTATTCGGAGATGAAGCTAGTAAAATTTTAAACCATTGTCACACAGGACCAACAGGAGGGCATTATGGGCCTCAACTAACAGCAAGAAAAGTTTATGATGCTGGATTCTATTGGCCTACAATTTACAAAGACGCACACCTTCTTTGAAAATCCTGTGATGCTTGCCAAAGGGCCAGAAAAATAAGTCAACGTGATGAAATGTCACAAAATGTCATCCAAGTATGTGAAGTATTTGACATTTGGGGTATTGACTTTATGGGCCCATTTCCAAAATCTCATAATAATCTATATATTCTCGTAGCCATTGATTATGTATCTAAATGGACGGAAGCACAAGCTCTCCCAACTAATGATGCACGAGTTGTAGTCAACTTTTTAAAACGTCTTTTTGCAAGGTTTGGAACACCGAAAGCTTTAATAAGTGATAGGGGAACTCATTTCTGTAATAATCAACTTGAGAAAGTTCTTAAAAGATATGGAGTAACTCATAAAATCTCCACCGCATATCATCCACAAATAAGTGGACAAGTTGAAAATACCAACCGAGCTTTAAAACGTATTCTAGAGAAAATCGTAGGATCAAATCCGAAGGAATGGTCCATTAAATTGGAGGATGCACTCTGGGCTTTTAGAACAGCCTACAAAACTCCAATTGGAACCACACCTTTTAGACTGGTTTATGGAAAAGCATGTCATCTTCCAGTAGAAATTGAACACAAAGCATTTTGGACTTTGAAGACATGTAATCTTGATATACATGAAGCTGGACGTCTACGATTAAGTCAACTAAATGAATTAGAAGAATTAAGACATGAAGCATACGAAAATTCATTAATCTATAAAGAAAGAACAAAGAAATAGCATGATAAAAGAATCAGAAGTTCAAAAGAATTTAAAGAAGGAGACAGAGTTCTTCTTTTCAATTCACGATTCAAGCTATTTCCTGGAAAATTGAAATCACGATGGTCTAGACCATTCATAGTCAAAAGAGTTTTCCCATACAGAACGATAGAATTAATAAATTCAAATGGAATTGAATTTAAAGTTAATGGTCACAGAGTTAAACATTACATACATGGTCCGATGAAAGTTGACAATGAAGTTAATCACAATTTCGATACCACAGCTAACTAAGTGTGGGGAGAATCAAGTCTTTAAAGGGGTTTATGTATTTCTATTAGAGTTAGATTGTCTGTTTTCGTGTAGTTCTCGAAAATGGAACCCGAATGGTCTTTCCCTAGCAGACCCTAAAGAACTAGTCTTCTCCCCCCATTCTGGATTTTTATTTTTTTAGGTTTTTACGATATGAAGACTGCCTGTGAACTAAACCATGGTCTAATGCTACACGCTTTAATCACTAAACGTAATAATGACACACTTCCAAGTGAAATAGTATCAGTAATCAGAGAAAGATTGGACGGAGTAAGAAAAGAATCCAGATGCGAAGATAATAAGTTACAATTTGGTAAAGGAAAATCAAAATCCGCAGCGAAAAGAAGAGCACGACACCTAGAAAGATGTCACAAATGCGGAAAATGGTCACATGGAGGTAAATGTTCAAATAATCAAACCCATTCAAATACCGAATTTGTTACTTTATGCAGAGACGGACCGTTCATATGTTTAGAAGAAAAAACACTGAATGCTCGAGGTTACGCCTATGTAGCTATGGAAAACCAATTAAACCGACTATCTTATGAATGGGATAGATCATATAACTAAGAATACTATATCACAGGTAAGTCTGTACAGTTTTTATTTTTATTTTTATTTTTAACCTTTTGATAATAAACGCTAATTTGTTCGCTATAAAGTATTAAATTGGTATTGAATAAAATTAGGTTTGGCGACCGAAATTATTGATATCATTCAAAAATTTATTACATCACTGCGAAATTTAACGTTTATTCTTACGGTATAAATATCTTTAATCAATCAACCCAAAATATTTCAAAAATTCGTCATGAGTTAAATTAGGTCTTGGAACCGAAATTACTTTACCGAAAAGAGGGGCGCATATTTTTGATAATATTTGATTGATAAAAGTGGGATAAAAAGCCAAAAAGGTTTTTAATTTTATTTTTACCATATTTTTAAAATTAATATATAAATCTTAAATTAATATTGTAAACTTTGTAAAAACAATATATTTAAAATTGTAAATATTTGAAAAATATAATATAAGTTTGGTGTGATTTTATAATATGAATTTTTAAATTAAGTTTGGTGTGAATTTTTAATTTTTAAAATATGAATTTTTAATTTTATGCATTTCAAATTTTAAATTTAGTGTGAAATTTTTTTATTTTAATTTTGAATTTTATGTATTTTTAATTTAAGTTGGAGTGAATTTAAAAACAAAAATTTACTTTATCTCATTAAGTTAAAAATATGATTTTTAAAATTCGTCGTAAGTTGAAGACTAGGTCATTTGAACCGAAATTGCTTTACCCGAGGGAGGGACGAGAACTTTTATTATCATTATTTTTAATCTTATTGAATTAAAGTATGCCAAAAACATTAAAAAAAAACCAAAAATCTTAGCTTTTAAAACAATCGCTACAAAAAGACAAATTTTAAAATTTTATCGAAGGACGGACTAGGACATCGATCCGAAATGACCTTATCCTAAATAACAAGGGAAACAAAATTTTAAAATTAATTACTTAATTGTTTTAATTAGTTAAGATATAAAAAAAAATACAAACTCCGCGACTCGCGGAGTTTGAAGGGTAAAATACCGCGACTCGCGGAGTTCCTAAAATCCAGAAAAAAAATATAAGCGACGAACTGATCAGTCCCCAACCCACACCCACGAAAACACTGTGATAAAACCCGCAAAAACCCGAAAAAACACCCCCAAATTCACAATTTTTGACCGTTAATCATCAAATCTTTTACTAAAATCATGTTGAGAAGGATGCTATCAAGGAATTACTCAAGAAAAATGGTAAATTTCTACACCTAAATACCATTTAATAAGAAAATTAGTGTTCTTGAGCAATTTTTTTCCCCAATTTGATTTTGATGCTTTTTAGTGTAATTATGCTTAAATTGTTTATGTATTATGCTTGTATAACCTAGATTGATGCTATTTAACATGATTAGAAGCCTTAAACTTCAAATTTTGAGTAATCTAGGGTTTGTGTTCTTGAGCAAATTTGGGGCTTTTTGATATAAACAGGTTATGGCTGATTTTTGTCATGAATTGTTGCTAAATTAAGTAGTGTAACATGTTCAGGTAGTTAAATGATCCAAACTTTGAGCCTAAACATGATTTTGAGAATTAAAGTGGACTTTTTCAAGTCTAAAATTCATGAACTTGATTTTTGAGAGATAATGCCATTTGAAACTTGTTTAATTGCTAGTAATGATTATTTTGACATGTTATTTGAGTTGAATGCTTATGAACTTGGCAAACATTTTCGTATATGCTTATTTGAAAAAGTGTAGATTTGATGAAAATATGAAAATGAGCTTAAGTTTGATATAAATTGATCATGTCATTGTAATTATTTTGATTGATGATTTTGCTGACACTAATTCATATTTGGATGCACAAAAATTGTGTTTGATGTGTTTTGCAGACTGAAAGGGGTGAATCTTCATCCCAAGCTCGCAATGCTCCTGCTGAGAATGCGGAACAACAGGAGGTGGATAACTACTACAAACAAGATATACCTCATTCATTCATGACATTTTCTGATATGCACTTGGAAGATTTGCACCCGAACCTGAGATTTGACAGACTTTGGATAGATTATCCAAAACACCAAAGGGGTTTGCATACTCTTCATTCTAAAGTTGTTGAGGTACCTAGGGTCATAGAATGGGGACCATTAGAAGCTGTAGAATTGGCCTGGCCAATTAGGGAATTACTTGCACAGAGGTATGGTAATTCTACTTTTAACGATTGGGTACGGTTATTCAACATGCGTAGACCTGTATATAAAGTATGGTGTGAAGAATTGTTGTGTAGTATAGAATTAAATGATCGGGTAGCTAGTTTAACCGATCGATCTTTTATTAGATTTTTGTTAGGAGGTTCGATGTGCCACATGTATTTACTAGACATGGCTCAGGCTTTACGTATATATACGCCTGAGGAGTTAGCATCTGCCGATTGTAGAGGGTTGATACTAAATGATAGAAAGATAGACGAAAATTTTGATACGCATGGTGTATGGAGTCAAATGACTAGCCATCACCGATTTAAAGGGGGAA
Source organism: Rutidosis leptorrhynchoides (assembly GCF_046630445.1). NCBI lineage: Eukaryota > Viridiplantae > Streptophyta > Magnoliopsida > Asterales > Asteraceae > Rutidosis > Rutidosis leptorrhynchoides. The sequence continues at coordinate 317,793,864 of NC_092335.1, read as the reverse complement.
ATTACTCTTATTTGGATATAGATAGAGCTGAATTAAGAGTAATTCATAGGTTTTTAGCTAATTCGATTACACAAAGAGGTAAGAACAAGGAAAAGGTAAATGAACAGGATTTGTTTTACCATATGTGTATTCGAGACCCACAAAGCACTGTAAGTATACCTTATTGTGTGAGTTATTATTTATCAGCTATGGTTAGGGGGATGAGACCGCATAGCATAATAGGAGGTGGTATATTTATTACTTTGATTGCTGAATATCTCGGTGTGGATATAAGTCGGGGGGGGGGGGATTATTAGTCGAAGAACCAGAACCCCGCGATATAATAGGTTTAAATGTATACCATGGTGCGAAGGTTTTGAAGAGGCGAAATAACGCCGCAGTACAATACCATGGTAGACATCCAAAGGTTGAGAGAAACCAACAGCAAGGTAATGTAGGAGGGGGAAATGAAATGGCAGAAATGCAAAGGTTTATAGCTTCACAAGAGTATGAAAATGCTAGACATAGAGCATTTGAAGATTGGCAAGTTCATCAAAACCAAATCATAGCTTATTGCCAACATATAGGTAGAAACTATATTCCTACTCCATCACCCATATTCCCTCCCTGGTCTATAGAAATTCAACCACCGTATCCTACGTATAACCCAGCCGAAGCATTTTATAGCACCTATGGTTATGCATGGAACCCCTTCTGGTATCAGTATCATCCCTAGTCTACTTAGTTTTTTTTTTAATTTTATTATTTGTAATGTTGATACATTTAATACTTATGTTGGATTTGTAATATTTTTATTATTTTCTAAATTTTATTGTTAGATTTTAATAATTTTTGAATGTGGGGTAATATACCAAACTTCAAAAATATGTATATATGTTTGCAGTTTATCTTATGTACACAACAGGGTAAAATAACACATTTTCAAAGACTGGCATTAAGTTCAGCAAAAGCAACTAATTTTGAAGACAAGATGCAAAATATATGTGAAATAACAATGAGAAGGAATGAACAAATGATGTGCACCATTTATCATTCAACACAAACACAAATATGTTTGGAAACTTTGGTAAAATTTAATCATTTTCACCCAAATCACCCTCAATAATTTAAATTGTTACTGATTTCTTGTAAATGAGGGCATTGCAAGATCTTAAGTGTGGGAAGGGGTTAAATTCTTTCGGATTTTTAAAAATTTTTATCTTAAACACTTGGTTACCATTAAAAATACTAGTAAAGCAGTAATTGTATTAGAATCTAGTGCTCTCTGATAATAAAGAACAGCCCTAGTCTTATATACTGACTACCCAATTCTAGTAAAATTTTTCAAAATTTTCAATTAAATGAACTCAAAATCATGTTTATATATATTTATGAACGATAAAACTAGGTTTTAACACCGAAATTATTGTTACCTCAGAAAGGACATAAATTGAGAAACAAAACAAAATGTTAAAATTCATTTAAAATGGAATAGAGGACAATAAAAAGGAAAATAAAAGCCAAGTGTGGGAAAATTTACCAAGATATTTTAAACATATGTCACATATTTCTGTAACAAATAACTGAAAATACTTTTGCTTTGGACTAAACTAAACTGTTTTACCCGATGAAAGAAAAGAAGAGATGGATCTACACGATGAATCAATTCCATCATTAAAAGGAAGTAAAGTCTTCCGAAAAAGACACGCGCTTCTTGATTTAGGTCAAGAAGTTGTCGTCCAGACCAGCTGTAGGTTGACGAAAAATCTAGAAAAGTCATCACTAAAATCAGCAGAAAATCCACAGACCTCAGCATTAAACAGGGTCGCCAAGTGGTCAGATTTATCCTAACCATGAGAAGGATTTATCTCGTACAATGGGGGGGACACCGTGCAAATTAGCTTGATAAGACTAATGAATCAGATCCCCAGAAAGGATAATCTCCTTAAAGATTAAAAATCAGCTTTTAAGACTGATATTACTCAATCCTTGAGACTGACCTTAAAGATTGAGAATTCAAACTCATGGAATTCAATGATATCTAAACTCGAGCTTGAACGAGAAAATATTTTGATCAAAATTACAAACCGATTTGTTTTCTGAAAAACCATTTTCAATGCGTTCATTACCATTGAACGTAAAATCCTAGGAATTCACCTGGAATTCATTAGGTCACCTGAACCAAATCGGGTGTCAACCGTAAGAACGGTGGCTGCATAGCATGGTCGGAGACAGGACCTTGTGCCAGACCGGAAAATTATAAGGGTGAGCTTTACTATTGCTCCTACAAAGGATAGTAATTGCGTCCGACATTTTATAGACCATAATCAAAAGCAAGTCACGGGACATTGCCTTAACAGTTGCTTATTCAACGCTTTCCTTTACAACCGGACGGTAGTTTACCGAAAGGAAATATACGGAACAAGTAAACTGGACGTGTTGCTTTCCTAATACAAGGTTAGCAAGTGGGTGACACAAAACCATAAGTTTTGAGCTAAAATTTTCAAATTTGAAACCCACCAAACCCACAAAAATATTTTGCAAACACCGGTGAAGGGTTATTCCGGAAAACTTATCTAGGGTAAAAACTAGATTTAATTTTCAAAAGATCAAATGTTTTCATGAAGATCCAATTTCCTTAATGGATCTAAATTTTTATAGTCATGTGGGACTGTAAACCATATCGTTAGTACCATTGTTTATACCGCCGTATAGAAATCACTGATGTACAAAGTGTGAAGAGTAAAGAAGTGATTCTAGTATTTCAAGACGATATTGCTTGAGGACAAGCAACGCTCAAGTGTGGGAATATTTGATAATGCTAAAAACGAACATATATTTCATAGCATTATTCCTCAAGAAAGACAAGCTTTTAGTGCAATTGTTCTATTTAAAAGTGATATTCGTTTAAATAATAAAAGGTGAAGACAAAAGACAGATTCGACGAATTGAAGACGCAAACGACCAAAAAGCTCAAAAGTACAAAATACAATCAAAGAGGTTCCAATTATTGATAAGAAACGTCTCGAAATTACAAGAGTACAAAATTCAAAACGTAAAGTACAAGATATTAAATTGTACGCAAGGACGTTCGAAAATCCGGAACCGGGACCAGAGTCAACTCTCAACGCTCGACGCAACGGACTAAAAATTACAAGTTAACTATGTATATAAATATAATATAATATATAATTAATTATATTAATTATATATATATTATATTTATAAAATAAATCGTCGAAAAACAAAGAGCCAAATGTGGGTGAGCTGTAAAAACAAACTCCGCGACTCGCGGAGTTTGAAGAAGGAAAGGGCCGCGAGTCGCGGAGCCCCAAATTTAGAAACTGCCTATAAAGCTCGCGCATTCTGATCGTAAAAAAACCAACATATATATCCATCCATCTATCTAAACGTAATATTTATATTTATAATTTATATTTTAATTTTAATTTTAATTTTAATCCTAATAATAATTGTATGTTAGCGAATGTTGTAAGGGTGTAAGTCGAAATTCTGTCCGTGTAACGCTACGCTATTTTTAATCATTGTAAGGTATGTTCAACCTTTTTAATTTAATGTCTCGTAGCTAAGTTATTATTATGCTTATTTAATCCGAAGTAATCATGATGATGGGCTAATTACTAAAATTGGGTAATTGGGCTTTGTACCATAATTGGGGTTTGGATAAAAGAACGACACTTGTGGAAATTAGACTATGGGCTATTAATGGGTTTTATATTAACTAAACAATACCTTGTTAATTTAATATACAAACTTATAATTCGACGTATTTATATATAACCACATACGCTTGACTGGGTACGGTGGGCGGGATATTTATAAATACCAATAATTATTCATTTTACCCGACATGGAACTGGATTAATAGTTAAATAGACTTGTTGAAACAGGGGTGAATTACATTCAAGGGTAATTGGTGCAATTGTCAACAAAGTAGTAAAACCTTGGTTTACACGCAGTCGATAACCTGGTGTATTCATTAAACAAAGTATTAAAACCTTGTTACAATTCGAATCCCCAATTAGTTGGAATATTTGACTTCGGGAATAAGAATAATTTGACGAAGGCTTTCGCTCTTTATATTTATGACTGATGGACTATTATGGACAAATCCGTATGGACATATTAAATAATCCAGGACAAAGAACAATTAACCCATGGGCATAAAACTAAAATCAACACGTCAAACATCATGATTACGGAAGTTTAAATAAGCATAATTCTTTTATTTCATATTTAATTTCCTTTATTTTATATTTAATTGCACTTCTAGTTATCGCATTTTTATTGATATTGTATTTAATTGCACTTTTAATTATCGTACTTTTTAATTATCGCAAGTTTATTTTATCGCACTTTTATTATTCGCAATTTCATTATCGTTATTTACTTTACGCTTTAAATTAAGTCTTTTATTTATATTTTACATTTGGTTTTAACTGCGACTAAAGTTTTAAAATCGACAAACCGGTCATTAAACGGTAAAAACCCCCCTTTATAATAATAATTTTACTTATATATATATATATATATATTTGTATTTTTATAAAAGTAACTAATATAGCGTTAAGCTTTGTTTAAAGATTTTCCCTGTGGAACGAACCGGACTTACCAAAAACTACACTACTGTATGATTAGGTACACTGCCTATAAGTGTTGTAGCAAGGTTTAAGTATATCCATTCTATAAATAAATAAATATCTTGTGTAAAATTGTATCGTATTTAATAGTATTTCCTTCTAAAATTTAATAGTATTTTATATACACCTCGCATAACATCAATAGACACAAGCAAAACATTCCTCTAATGAATTATTATACAGACAAGAAGTTCTGTTGGTTATTATACCGAATATTTCCCCCATTTATTATAGCTTGGTAACCTAAGAATTAGTGTTTATTATAATTGCCACTAATTGACGCGAATTCTAAAGATAGATCTATGGGCTTTGACATGCCCCAGTCAGAGAATTTTAACTGCTTTAGTACTTCGAGGTTTATATATTATACAGACGGAATGATTCTGTAATTATCATACTGATTGCTTTATGCCGTTGAATATTGCTTTGAGACATCCAACACCAACTTTCTCTAACGATTATCAATTATGATAGGGGATACCCTCAACCGACTGTTGAGTTCCTCAACAACTATCATTTCATACAGTTTCGGAGATAATTAGGTGATTACCTTCAAACGCTACAGATTGTCCATGACTTCTGAATCTTAGATGATCATTATTATTATTATGATTGTCTAATGCCAAAAATTCATAAGTCACATCTATCAGTACATCACATAACAGATAAATGTAAACATTCAAATCAGTCCTTACTAAAAAAATATATCAATTCTTAGTACAATAATTTCTTCATCTCCAGGTTATACTCTTCACGTTCTTCCGAAGGCATATTATGCAACGTGTAAAACTCATTTGTAACTGGTGAACGTGGCCATTGTAATTCGGTTTCAATGTACTTCCAAAGCTTCGTGTCCTGACCATCAGACCAAATCTTAAATCTCGACTTCCAAGTGGAATAGTTATCCATATTCATTAACCTCAGACATTTCGTACCACTTCCAGATTCACTCTCAGCAAGGAGTAATCGTTGAGTCATATTCGTAATACTCTGAACTAACGGTGCAGCTATCGCATAATCGTTTGAATTAAATATCTTGAAAATTTTTACCAAAGGTAAACCGTGCAGTTCAGGATATCAAGCGTACGTGTCACTGATCAAGCGTACGTGTGACTAGATCAAACGTACGTGTCACAACTTAAGCGTACGTGTTACTAAACCAAACAAAAGAACCAATTAACAAACCTCAGACGTGCGAGTAAGGATCAACCGTGTGATTACTCGTACGTGTCACAGTCAACCGTATGATCACTCGTGTGATCAGACTGTAGTCAATTAACCTAACAAGGTTAAGCTAAAATGTGCGTGTGAGTTCATGAGTGATGATCAACCGTCTGGTCAACCGCGCGAGTGATTAAAAATTTTGACCCACTCGTATGAACTGCTGTTCAGCACAAAATCACTCAAAAACTCTAGAAATTGATGTTAAACCTCAATTCCTTCGTCCACAAGCTGTATTAGCACTAAACTAACATAAACACACTCTCTAATCACAATTACACACGTAAAAATGATTCCTTTTTATCAAAATCACTCTAATACTCAAAAACCCAAATAATAAACTCATTAATCACCAAAAATCATTAGGATGATGTGGAAATCTCAACCAACGCTTTGATACCAATGATGAAACATGACTAGGAACTTCGAAATCAACAGATTTAACTCACACAAAGGCGGAATTAGTGAATCAAACCCTCTAGTGAATGAGAAAAGCTTTTTGGGATTAAATTATTCAAACCACAACAAGGATTGTGTGATTAGATTAATGCCTAGAGCTATTATTCACCACTTTGGTGATTTGGGTTGAGAGGGAATCAGATAAGGCTACCAGATCTGAGTGATGTGTGTGTAAATAATGAGAGGCTTAACCTAAAATGAAGAACATAAACCAGTATATACCCCTGCTGTTGACTCAACCGTACGCGTCATCCATCACTCGTATGAGTGGGCTTCATTAGCCGTACAGGTGATCACTCACTCGTGTGTTCATACTCAGATTAGGTTTGTGACTCAGCTCAGCTCAACCGTGCATATGAGCCTGTCAGCCGTATAAGTGATGCTTCACTCGTACATCTGACTGAGTCTAGTAATGTCAGACATCGTTATCGCATTCCTGCAGTACCTGTAACTACATATAAACACATATAGGATAATAACGAGCGATCATGGTAGCCCAAACGTAAGCTAGATGTCTAGGGACTTACAGAAAATGCATCAACAATCTTTCTTCTTTCTCTTACTTCTCCTTCTTTCTTATTTCCTTATTCATGAACCCAAGACTCAAACACCATCCTTGTTTCTTTCTACGGCTGCACACTATCGGCCATTGTCTTCACCTTCATCACCATGAAAATGAAAGCCATCGTGATCCACCAACTAGCCATCACCTTGATCATCTCCCATCAACACGAGCCACCTTCATCATCATCTCAAGGTATTATTTTCTGTTTCTTTTCGAATCATCACAACTCACCACCAATAGAACCGTCACCACTTTCACAACTACAACCGCCATCATATTCAATCATCAACCACCCCTATCACTCGAATCCATTGCTACTTGTTTTTGTTCGAAAACCAAACACCCACTCACTGTTTATATCCTTCAAACACCATGACTGAGACTGTTATGTTTAAACCCATCACGAACCATTTGCTACCACTATCGTGACCTTGTCACTATTTCTATTTCACAACCAAACTCCACCATGAACCTCCACAAAACACCACCATCGATTTCCATTTTTACCAAAACCCACTTGTGTTCATCAAAGAACCTACACAACCTGCAAATCTCTTGTTTTTTAGTTCTTTCTTTTTATTTCGTTGTGTTCAAATCACCATCAACCTTAACTCATAAAGAACACAAAATAATTCCTATTATGTTCAAACCCAAACCCAGAAAGAAAGAACCCATATCGATCATTACTGTTTCGGTTAAGAACCCATTAACCATCACCACTATCATCATCTATATATGTTCACATTTTTTGTTTGTTGCAGTCCCACAACCGACACCTACTACCACAATCACTAGAGGACCCATCGCATTTTTCTCCTCCATCTTGCTTCTGACAAACAACTGAACCCAATACCACCACCAACGATCTCTACCTTCCTGCTATTGTGAGATGAGTCATCCTAATCCATAAGGATGAATACAATAACATACGATTACATTGCGAGGTACTTGACCTCTATATGTTACATTTTACAAACATTGCATTCGTTTTTAAAAGACAAACTTTCATTACATCGAAAGTTGACGGCATGCATACCATTTCATAATATATCCAACTATAATTGACTTAATAATAATCTTGATGAACTTAACGACTCGAATGCAACGTATTTTGAAATATGTCATGAATGACTCCAAGTAATATCTCTAAAATGAGCAAATGCACAGCGGAAGATTTCTTTCATTCCTGAAAATAAACATGCTTTCAAGTGTCAACCAAAAGGTTGGTGAGTTCATTAGTTTATCATAATCATTCATTTTCATCATTTTAATAGACCACAAGATTTCAGATATTTAATTGTACACGTAACCCAAGTACATAATAACACGCGTAACCCGCGAATTAAAAATTATTCATATGGTGAACGCTTGATAACCGAATTAACTTTAATGCATAGAATATCCCTAAACAGAACCTCTCGTCTATATAATAATAATAATCTCGAAGTACTAAAGCATCCGTACCCCGTATGGGACTTGTCGAGGTCCATAGATCTATCTTTAAGATTCGCGTCGATTAGGGGCCATACCCGTTTCTTAATCATTAGGTTACCAAGCTAAAAAGGGGTGATATTCCATATTCATAATCCAGCCATAGAATGTAGTTTTTGATCACTTGTGTCTATTTCGTAAAACATTAATAAAATCGGTGCATGTATTCTCAGTCCCAAAAATATATATATAAAGGGAGTAATGAAACTCACCATACGATATTTTGTAGTAAAAATATGCATATGACGGAACTGAACAATGCAGGGTTGGCCTCGGATTCACGAACCTATTTCATTTATATATATATTAACACATATAATGGTAATCGAACAAATTTATATATTATTAGTGATCTACTTGTTATTTTACTAACTTATGTGTTTCATTAATAAATTAATTATCTCTATTTATTTTGTATACATTAGATAGATAATTAGTATTTATTTTAAAAAATCAATGTAGTTATGTAATATATTTTTGTTATATATATAATATTTATTTAGTAAATTAATCATAATAATCCTATTAGTGATAATGAAAACAAAAATTTTGATAATAATAATAGCTATTTTGTTTGTAGTAATAATAATATTGTAATAATAATAATAATAAAATTAATGATAATAAAAATAATAATGATACTACTAATAATGTTCTTTGATAATAATACTAATACTAATGTTAATGTTAATAATAATAATAATTATAATAATAATAATAATTTTAAAATCATGTTAATACTAATAATAATAATAATTCTAATAATAATAATACTAATAATAATACTTAATGATAATATTAGTAATAATAATAATGATAATACTGTTAATTATACTAATAATCATATTACTAATATTAGTGATAATAATCATTAACTTAATAACAACAATTAATAATAATAATAACAATAAAAATAATAATACTTGAAACTACCTTTAAAAGCTTTTTTCCTAAAAAGAATGCCTCAGACAGGGCTCGAACCCAAGACCTCTCGTTCATCCAACACACACCTTAACCACCCTTCTATTTACGTTTTTCTGATTTAATCTATAAACTAATTCCTTTAAACCATTAATTCAGTCTGTCCTCATTTTCTTCTTCAAAATTAGATCGACCATAGTATTAATCAACCATAACAACTAATCATAATCATATCTTATCATCAATCTTGCCACCATCATTACACATTTTTCTTCTTCAATATCGCGTGAATTTATCAGTATGATTATCATCATCGTATGAAATATCATCATAACAACAATACTGTATATCACGTATTATTTGGGCTCGAAATTTGTTGTTGGGCCGGTTGTGGTTGGAAAACAAAAGGAGTCCAATTATCTAGTCCATTAGCATGTTCAATTACAGATATATTCGTCCAGTTATTGTTTTTGTTTTCCTTGTCGTCTGGAACAGAAAAAAAAATAAAGAAATTTTGTCATTGACTATGCAGCAGACACAGCCACATGCACTTTTGGTGATTACTGATTGGAACTTTGGAATCTTTTAAATAAAAAAATATATATTGTTAACTTGCAGTCTAGAACGAATACATAGAATAGGAATAAAATTGACACCGGCCAAAAGAGGAAAGAGAAGGCAGTTGATAGTACTCCAAATGAGCATATATTTAGGCGCAATATCCTTCCAATATGTAAATTTTTCAGTTGTAATTGTTCTATTTTCAAGTAATATTCATTTAAATAAATAAGTGCTAAAACAAAAGAAGAAAACGAAGATTTGAAGACGCAAATGACCAAAAAGCTCAAATGTACAAGATACAATCCAAGTGGTTCAATTTATTGATGAATAACATCTAAAAATGACAAGAGTACAAGCCGCGAAACGTAAAGTAAAAGATATCTAAGCATACGAAAAGGCGTTCGAAAATCCGAAACCGAGACATGAACCAACGATCAACGTATGACTCAACGGAGCTAAAATTACAAGTCAACTATGCTCAAGAATATAATATAATATTTAAATAATTCATAATAAGAATAATAATAAATAATAAAAAGTTGATAATTGAGCATAGTTAAAGGATCATAAGTGAAAATATTTTAATCGATATTTCAATTTAGTGAATTGAATTATCGTTAGCTACTTTTCTAGCTAACTTTCCACCTTGCTACAGTATTTCATTTTGCATATAAAATGGAATTCACGGAGGCACCAATGTACACACCTTCACACTTATTTTCTTTCTTTATGTAATCAAGATATTTATAATTATAATTTTAAGTTTAAGTTAAGACTAATAATAATTGGGTTATTGTAAGAAATGTTTTACGGATTTTAAAGTCGAAACTCTGTCCGTGTAACGCTACGCGATTAATAATCACTGTAAGCTATGTTCTTCCTTTTTAAATTAATACCTCGTAACTAAGTTATTATTATACTTATTTAAGTCGAAGTAATCGTGATGTTTGATTAAATATTAAGACGGGGTTATTGAACTTTGGACCATAATTAAGGTTTGGGCAAAAGACCGACACTTGAGGAAATTGGACTATTGACTATTAATAGATGGGGGGTATTGTCTAATTGAGTGACAACTCATTGGATTCTGTCGAACATATCTTCAAATTAATTAACCTAATAATTAGTAATGATTATGGTTGTCCTATTTAGTGACGTTCATATGGAATCTATTATAATCATTTAATTAATTATTCGGGATGGGTAATTGATTATTCAAACTGATCAAGTGGGTAAATTAATATTCATATCTAATCAAAACAGGGGTGGATTACATACAGTGATAACTGGTGTAATTGTTGACAGAAGTGATAACTGCGTCACAGTTTAAATCCTTAATTAGTTGGAATATTTGACTTCGGGTATGAGGGTAGTTTGACGAGGACACTCGCACTTTATATTTATGACCGATGGACTATTATGGACAAAAACCATATAGGTATCAAATAAATCAGGACAAAGGACAATTAACCCGGGTAATAATTAATTAAAATCAAAACGTCAAACATCATGATTACTGAAGTTTAAATAAGCATAATTCTTTTATTTCATATTCTATCGCAATTTTATTTACTGTTATTTTATTTATCGTCATTTATTTATTTTACGCACTTTAATTATTGTCAGTTATCTTTACACTTAAAAATATAAAATCGACAAACCGGTCATTAAACGGTAAAACCCCCTTTTATATATTATTATTACTAAGTTGTTAAAAATATAGTACGTAATCACTAGCTCCCTGTGGAATGAACCGGCCTTACTAAAAGCTAAACTACTTTACGATTAGGTACACTGCCTATAAGTGTTGTAGCAAGGTTCAGGTATATCTCATTCGTAAATTAAATAAAACTTGTGTAATATTTCGTCGTATTTCGTAGTAAAATATAATAGCATTTCGTATACATCGCTGCACACATCAAGTTTTTGGCGCCGCTGCCGGGGAATTCATGGTTATTTAAAAAAATAAAAAAAAATTAAAATTTAAAAAAATAATAATAAAAAAATCTCGTTTTTAAAAAAAATTAAAACGTAAAAAAAAATTTTAAAATTTTTTTAAAAATAAAAAAATATATTAATTTAGTAAAAAAAGTAAAAAAATTTTTAAAAAATATTAAAATCGTTAAAAAATATTTTTTTTTTTTAAAATATAAAAAAAAATTTTTAAAAATAAAGTAAAAAAAATCATTTTGCCTTAGTTTAGTTTTTTTTTTTATAGATTTTAGTGTCGATTTAATTAATTGTCGATTTCCTTTTAGAATTGCATTTTAAGTTTCATTACCTTTAGATTTTTAGACTTTAGTCGCAACTTTTAGTTGTAAGTTTGTAGACGCTAAGCTTTAGACGTAAAATTTTAATTTGTAAGTTTATTTTGTTTTTCGACGATTATTTTTCGACCTCTTATTTTTCGACACGCTTTTTCTTTTTCATTTCTACGCTATAGTTTTTAGGACATAGATTTTTATCTTTTTTAAATTTCGACGAAAAATTATTTTAAGCGATTAAATTGATAGACATCCAAAATTTGCTGGTTCGTAGTAATAGTTGGATTTGTTAGTGGCGAGTTGTGGGCTTCCGATTTAAAGGGTCCTGGCTACCTGCTGCATCTATTGGCTATTCAAAACGTGGGCAAAATCAGAAAAGTCTATTAATTTGATAACTTACATAATTTTTTTTTATTTTTATAACTAATAGGATATTCAGTGAATGCACCGAGCAAAACGTTCACCACCTTTCATACGTTCACCACCTGTAACTCGATCGAGACATCTAGCCAATATTGTCGCCGTTGATTTTTCTTTAGAATCATCATCTAGTCGAACAAGTACTCCAATTCAAATTTTCGATAATCCATCTTTTGAACCCGATTTCACAATTGAAAACCCGGAGGATATTCAAGGACAATTCCAAGATTCTGAACCACTAATCATTCCTCCTGAACCACAAACCGTTAAATCAGAATCTTCTAGTGATTCGGATTCAACAAATTCAATTATGGAAATGACAGAACCTCAAAGTATGGAAGACCGAATGAGAGCCACACGCACGGGCCAAGGTCACGCAATTACTCAACCAGACATTAATGCGCCAGATTATGAAATCAAAGGACAAATCCTACACATGGTAACTAATCAATGCCAATTTAGTGAAGGAAGATCCAAACGAACATCTTCGTACCTTTAATAGGATCTGTACTCTATTCAAAATCAGAGAAGTTGAGGATGAACAGATCTATCTCATGTTATTTCCCTATACTTTAAAGGGAGAAGCCAAAGATTGGTTATAATCGTTACCTGAAGGGGCGATTGATACATGGGATGTTTTAGCTGAGAAACTTCTTAAAAGATTCTTTCCGGCATCTAAAGCCGTAAGACTTCAAGGAGAAATTGTTACGTTCACACAAAAGCCAAATGAAACTCTATATGAGGCTTGGACAAGATTTGGAAAGTTGTTGAGAGGATGTCCTTAACACAGTTTAGACACTTGTTAAATAGTACAAATATTCTACCAAGGATGTGACATTACTACACGAAAAGACATCGACATAGCAGCTAGTGGTTCCATTATGAAGAAAACCGCAACTGAAGCTTACCAAATTATTGATAACACAGCCTCCCACTCATATGAGTGGCACCAGGAAAAAGATATTCCTCGTTCATCTAAAGCGGCTGGAGCTGATTCTAGCCATGACTTTGATTCCATTTCCACAAAGTTAGATGCTTTCGAGAGACGAATGGAAAAGATGACTAAAGATATTCACGCAATACGAATTAGTTGTGAGCACTGTGGAGGACCACATTTGACAAAAGATTGTCTCAGTATTGAACAAACAATGGAACAAAGAGAGAATGTTTAATACATAAACCAAAGGCCTGGAAATAATTATTAGAATAATTATCAACCGCCAAGACCAAACTACAATCAAAATCAGAATTATAACCGAAATGTTCTATACAACAATCAACAAGGTCCTAGCAATCAACAAGTATCTAATAATACTTACAACCAGCAAAGACCTATTTTCCAAATAAACCATCACAAACCGATGATAAAAAGCCAAATTTAGAAGACATGACTTCGAAGCTAGATGAATCTCAAACGCAGTTTTTCACATTTCAGAAACAAACTAATGAATAAAATGCTCAAGCATTTAGAAATCAACAAGCTTCAATCCAAAATCTGGAACAAGAAGTAAGTAACCTAGCAAGGTTGATAGGTGAAAGAAAACCGGGGAGTTTACCTAGCGATACAAATGCTAACCCCCCGAAATGAAACAGCTAAAGCCATTACCACAAGAAGTGGTATTACACTTAAACCACCTGAAATACCTGTAATTTTTTATGACTCTATTCCTACTACACAGGCACCACAGCCTGAGCAAGATAAGGAAACAGAACCGGTAGTTAAAAAGGTTAATGAAGATAACACAGTTAAGGCAAGGCCTTATGTTAAACCATACCACCACTGCTTCCTTACCCTAGTAAAATGAGAAAAGAAAGAATTGAAGCTGAGCAATCCAAATTCTTGGATATGTTTAAACAAATAAATGTCAATCTTCCTTTCATTGATGTGATTTCAGGAATGCCAAGATATGCTAAATTCTTGAAAGATCTAATCACAAATAGAAAGAAAATGGAAGAACTCTCGGCTGTTACAATGAATGCTAATTGTTCTGCAGTGCTGTTGAATAAACTACCAGAAAAAGTCTCAGATCCGGGAAGTTTTTCATGTTTTCTGGGTAGTCTTAGTTCAATAGAAGCATTGGCAGACTTAGGTGCTAGTATAAATTTAATGCCGTATTCATTATACACTAAACTAGACCTTGGAGAATTGAAATCAACACGAATAAGCAAACAACTAGCCGGTCGATCACTAAAATATCCTAGAGGGATAATGGAGAACATGCTAGTTAAAGTTGGTACTTTAGTATTTCCAGTAGATTTTGTTATTCTAGACATGGAAGAAGATTCTCGAGTTTCTCTCATATTAGGAAGACCATTCTTAAACACAGCTAAAGCAATAATAGACGTGTTCGGTAAGAAACTGACCCTAAGTATAGAGGACGAGGGTGTTACCTTTTCTGTGGATAGAGCCATGCAACTGCAGATGATACATGTTATTATATTCAAACTATAGATTCACATGCAGAATTGTTACAAGTATTTCCAGAATTACAAGGGACAGGAGAATGTTCTTTAGGAGAAGGAACTAAACCAATTGACGAAGCTGAAATGTTAGTCATACTCATTGCTAATGAATACGAACCAACAATAGAAGAACTTCAAATGCTAAAAGAGGAAGACAGATATCGATACAAATCATCGATAGAAGAACCACCGACATTAGAGTTAAAGCCACTTCCAAACCATTTAGAATACGCTTATTTACACGGTGAATCTAAATTACCTGTAATAATATCGTCTTCTCTTACAGAAAATGAAAAATCTCAACTCATTTCTGTTCTAAAAGCTCATAAACCAGCTATTGCATGGAAAATTCATGACATTAAAGGCATAAGTCCTTCGTATTGCACACATAAAATCCTTATGGAAGAAAATTATAAAACCTATGTGCAACGCCAACGAAGACTAAATCCTAATATGCAAGATGTTGTTAAGAAATAAATAATTAAACTGCTTGATGCAGGTTTAATTTATCCAATCTCTAATAGTCTATGGGTAAGCCTAGTTCAATGTGTACCTAAGAAGGGTGGCATGACTGTTATCACAAATGAAAAAGATGAGCTTATTCCTACTAGGACTGTAACAGGATGGTGTGTCTGTATTGATTATAGAAAATTAAATGACGCCACCAGAAAAGATCACTTTCCCTTACCTTTCATTGATCAAATGTTGGAAAGGTTAGCTGGGAACAGTTACTATTGTCTTCTTGACGGTTTTTCCGGATATTTTCAAATTCCAATCGCACCCGAGGACCAAGAAAAAACCACCTTCACGTGCCCTTATGGTACTTTTGCTTACAAACGCATGCCATTTGGACTTTGCAATGCCCCTGCAACCTTTCAAAGGTGCATGATGGCGATTTTTCACGACATGATAGAAGAATGCATGGAAGTTTCCATGGATGACTTTTCAGTCTTCGGTGATAATTTTGAAACATGTCTAGTTAATCTTGAACGAATGCTTATTAGATGCGAACAATCAAATCTAGTACTTAATTGAGAGAAATGCCATTTCATGGTTAAAAAGGGCATCTATTGGTCATAAAATTTCAAAGGAAGGAATTGATGTAGATAGAGCTAAAGTAGATATAATTGTTAAACTTCCACATCCCACCAATGTTAGAGGAGTTAGGAGTTTTCTAGGGCATGCCGATTTTTACCGACGTTTCATAAAAGATTTTTCTAACATTGCCACTCCTATAAACAAACTCCTTGAAAAAGATGCTTCATTTATCTTTTCAGATGAATGTATCAAATCTTTTAATATTCTTAAAGAAAAATCACTAATGCGCCGATCATGATAACTCCAATTTGGAATCTACCATTTGAACTCATGTGCGATTCAAGTGATTTTGCAATGGGAGCCGTTTTAGGTCAAAGAATTGAAAAACGATTTCAACCTATCTATTATGCTAGTAAGACATTACAAGGAGCACAAATGAATTACACAACTACTGAAAAAGAACTCCTTGCTATTGTCTTTGCATTTGATAAATTCTGATCATATCTCGTTCTAGCAAAAACGGTGGTCTATAACGACCATTCTGCTCTTAGATACCTATTTTCAAAATAAGATGTCAAACCACGATTAATCCGTTGGATCTTACTCTTACAAGAGTTTGATATTGAAATTCGAGACAAAAAGGGAGCATAAAATCTCGCCGCTGATCATCTTTCTCGTCTTGAAAATCCGAGTTAGAAGTTCTAAATGAATCGGCCATACAAGAAAACTCTCCTGATGAATCTCTCTTGAAAATCGATTATAATGAAATTCCATGGTTTGTAGACTATGCAAACTACTTAGTATGTGGATTCCTTGAAAAAGGGTTGTCGTACCAAAAACGAAAGAAATTCTTTAGTGATATAAAACACTATTTTTGGGAAGATCCACATTTGTTTAAAAGTTGTCCCGATGGAATAATACGCCGATGTGTATTCGGGGAGGAAGCTAGTCAAATGTTAAACCATTGTCACACAGGACCAACAGGAGGGCATTATGGGCCTCAAATTACAGCAAGAAAAGTTTATGATGCTGGATTCTATTGGCCTACAATTTTCAAAGACGCACACCTTCTTTGTAAATCCTGTGAGGCATGTCAAAGGGCTGGAAAAATAAGTCAACGTGATGAAATGCCACAAAATGTCATTCAAGTATGTGAAGTATTTGACATTTGGGGTATTGACTTTATGGGTCCATTTCCAAAATCTCATAATAATCTCTTCATTCTCGTTGCCATTGATTATGTATCTAAATGGGCGGAAGCACAAGCTCTCCCAACTAACGATGCACGAGTTGTAGTCAACTTCTTAAAACGTCTTTTTGCAAGGTTCGGAACACCGAAAGCTTTAATAAGTGATCGGAGTACTCATTTTTGTAATAATCAACTTGAGAAAGTTCTCAAAAGATATAGAGTAACTCATAAACTCTCAAATGCTTATCATCCACAAACAAGTGGACAAGTTAAAAATACCAACCAAGCTTTAAAACGTATTCGAGAGAAAACTGTAGGAACAAATTCGAAGGAATGGTCCATGAAATTGGAGAATGCACTCTGGGCTTTTAGAACAGCCTACAAAACTCCAATTAGTACCATACCTTTTAAACTCGTTTACGGAAAAGCATGTCACCTTCCAGTAGAAATTGAGCAAAAAGCATTTTGGGCTTTGAAGACATGTAATCTTGATTTGCATGAAGCTGGACGACTACGATTAAGTCAACTAAACGAATTAGAAGAATTAAGACATGATGCATATGAGAATTTGTTAATCTATAAGGAAAGAACAAAGAAATGGCATGATAAAAGAATCAGAAGTTCAAAAGAATTTAAGGAAGGAGACAGAGTTCTTCTTTTCAATTCACGATTCAAGCTATTTCCTAGAAAATTGAAATCTAGATGGTCTGGACCATTCATAGGCAAAAGAGTTTTCCCATACGGAACAGTAGAATTAATAAATTCAAATGGGATTGAATTTAAAGTTAATGGTCACAAAGTTAAACATTACATAGATAGTCCAATGGAAGTTGAAGATGAAGTTAATTACAATTTCGACACCACAGCTAACTAAGTGTGGGAAGAATCGAATATTTTAAGATCCTGTATTTCTGTTAGAGTTAGATGTTCTATTTTCGTGTAGTTCTCGAGAATAGAATCCGAATGGTCTTTCCCTAGCAGACCCTAAAGAACTAGTCTTCTCCCCCCATTCTGAATTTTTTATTTCTTTTAGGTTTTACGAGATGAAGAATTCCTTTGATTTGAACCATGGTCTACTACTACACGCTATGATTACTAAACGTAATAATAACACCTTCCCGAGTGAACTGGTATCATTCATAAGAGGCAAAATGGATAAAGAAATAAAAGAACTCGGGAATGATCATAATAAGATACATTTTGGTAAAAGAAAATCAAAATCCGCAGCAAAAAGAAGAGCACGACACCTTGAAAGATGTCATAAATGCGGAAAATGGTCACACGAAGGGAAATGTTCGAGCAATCAGACACATTCCAATACCGAGTTCGTTACTTTATGCAGAGAAGGACCGTTTATATGTTTTGAAGAAAAGTTATTGAAAATTCGTGGATACACTTATGTAGCTATGGAAAACCAAATCGAACGACTCTCCTATGAGTCGACTAAAGCAGGTCTCTGAGAATTCTATCTCACAGGTAAATATGTACAGTTTTTATTTTTATTTTTATTGCTTTTAACCTTTTGATAATAAGCGTTGAATCGTTCGCTATAAAATATTAAATTGATATTCAATAAAATTTGGTATAATAAACCGAAATTATTGATATCATATAAAAATTTAATTCATCACTGCGAAATTTATCGTTTATTCATAAGGTATAAATATTTTTAATCAATCAATTCAAAATATTTCAAAAATTCGTCAGGAGTAAAACTAGGTAATATAGCCGAAATTACTTTACCCAAAAGAGGGACGTATATTTTTGTTAATATTTGATTGGTTAAAGTGGGATAAAAGACCAAAAAGATTTTAATTTTATTTTTACCTTGTTTTTAAAATTAATATATAAATATTAATTTATTATTATTGTAAATTTATAAAATATATAATATTATATTATTTTAGATATAAGTTTGTAAAACTACTGTATAAAAATATTAATAATATTTATATAAAATTTTATTAATATGCATTTATTTATTTATTTAAGTTTTGTGTGAATTTAAAAATAAAATTTACTTTATTTCATTAAGTTAAAAATTTGATATTTAAAATTCGTCGTGAGTTGAAGACTCGGTCGTTGAACCGAAATTGCTTTCCCCGAGGGCGGGGCAAATTTTTTTTTATCATTATTTTTAATATTATTGATTTAAAGTATAAAAAAAAAAATTAAAAAAACCCAAAAATCTTTGCTTTTAAAACAATCTCTTTAAAACGAAAATTTTAAAATTTTGTCGAGAGACGGACTAGGTAAACGTACCGAAACTACCTCTACCTAAAATAAAAGGAAACAAAATGTTAAAAATTATTTATTTAAATTGTTTTAATAAATAAAGGTTTTATAAAAAATAAATATTATTTATATATATGTTTGTAGTTTATCTTATGTATAAAATAGGGTAAAACAGCGCACTTTCAAAGACGGCATTAAGTTCAGCAAAAGCTACCAATTTTAACGACAAGACGTAAAATATCAAATGTGATATAAAACAATATGTTTGCAAACTCGGTATTTTTAATCATTTTTCTACGCTAATCACCCTCATGAATTTAAATTTTTACTGATTTCTTGCAAATGAGGGCATTGCAAGATCTCAAGTATGGGGAAGGGTTATAATTTCTCTCGGGTTTACACTTGGTTTAATTGCTAAATTTTGTGAAAATTGTAAAAATTTTCAATTAAATGAACTCAAAATCATGTTTATACATATTTAGGAACGATAAAACTAGGTGATAATACCGAAATTATTGTTACCTCGAAAAGGATATAAATTGAGAAATAACCCAAAACGCTTGAATTCATTTAAAATGGAATAGAAGAGAATAAAAAGGCAAAGAAAGAAATAAATAAAAGCTAAGTGTGGGAAGAATTCATCAAGTTCTTTAAAACATATGTCACATATTCTTGTACAGATTATTGCAGGTGCTTTTGTTTTGGACAAAATTAATTGTGTTACCCAGTAAATTGTAATATAACTGGAAGAAAAGATGGATCTACAAGATGAATCAATTCCATCATTAAAAGGAAGTAAAGTCTTCCGAAAAAGACACGCGCTTCTTGATTTAGGTCACGAAGTTGTCGTCCAGACCAGCTGTAGGTTGATGAAAAATCTAGAAAAGTCATCTTTAAAATCAGCAGGAAATCCACGGACCTTAGCATCAAACAGGGTCGCCAAGTGGTCGGACTTATCCTATCCATGAGAGGATCTGTCTTGTAAAATGGGGAGGACGCCTTGAAAATCAGCCAGATAAACCTGATGAATCAGATCCCTAGAAAGGATAATCTCCTTAAAGGTCAAAAATCAGCATTTAAGCCTGATATTACTCAATCCTTGAGATTGACATTAAAGATTGAGAATTACAAACTCATGGAATTCGATGATATCTATACTAGAACTTGACCGAGAAAATGTTTTGAAAAATATAAAATCGATTTGTTTTCAAAGAACTTATTTTCAGTACGTTCATTACTGTTGAACGTAAAATCCTAGGAATTCACCGGAATTCATTAGGTCACCTGAACCAAATCGGGTGTCAACCGTAAGAATGGTGGTTGCATAGCATGGTCGAAGACAGGACCTTGTGCCAGACCGAAAAACTATAGGGTGATCTTTACTATTGCTCCTACAAAGGATAATAATTGCATTCGACACATTATAGACCATAAACATCTGCATGTCATTAAATATTTCCTTAACAGTTTCTTGTTCATCGCTTTCCTTTACAACCGGACGGTAGTTTACCGAAAGGTAATATACGGGACAAATAAACTGGATGTGTGCTTTCCGATACAGGGATAGCAGTGGATTACACGAACCTAAAAGTTTTAGCCAAAATATTGATCCACAAAAATATTTTGCAACACCGATGGTGGGTCAAATCGGAAAACTTGTCTAGGGTAAAATCTAGCTTGAATTTTCAAAAGATCAAATGTTTTCATAAAGATTCAATTTCCTTAAAGGATCTAAATTTTCATAGTCATGTGAGACTGTAAACCACATCGTTACTATCATTGTTTATACCGCCGTATCAAAATCACTGATGTATAAAGTGTGAGAATAAAAAAGTGATTCGAGTGAAGTGTGATTTAATTTCAAGTTCTGTATTGCTTGAGGACAAGCAATGCTCAAGTGTGGGGATATTTGATAGTGCTCCAAATGAGCATATATTTAGTCACAATATCCTTCCAATATGTAAAGTTTTCAGTTGCAATTGTTCTATTTTCAAGTAATATTCGTTTAAATAAATAAGTGCGAAGACAAAAGAAGAAAACGAAGATTTGAAGATGCAAATGACCAAAAGCTCAAATGTACAAGATACAATCCAAGTGGTTCAATTTATTGATGAATAACGTCTAAAAATGACAAGAGTACAAGTCGCGAAACGTAAAGTACAAGATATCTAAGCATACGAAAAGGCGTTCAAAAATCCGAAACCGAGACATGAACCAACTATCAACATACGACTCAATGGAGCTAAAATTACAAGTCAACTATGCTCAAGAATATAATATAATATTTAAATAATTCATAATAAGAATAATAATAAATAATAAAAAGTTGATAATTAAGCATAGTTAAAGGATCATAAGTGAAAATATTTCAATCGATATTTCAATTTAGTGAATTGAATTATCGTTAGCTACCTTTATAGCTAACTTTCTACCTTGCTACAGTATTTCATTTTGCCTATAAAATGGAATTCATGGAGGCACCAATGTACACACCTTCACACTTATTTTCTTTCTTTATGTAATCAAGATATTTATAATTATAATTTTAAGTTTAAGTTAAGATTAATAATAATAGGGTTATTGTAAGAAATGTTTTATGGGTTTTAAAGTCGAAACTCTGTTCGAGTAACGCTACGCGATTAATAATTACTGTAAGCTATGTTCTTCCTTTTTAAATTAATGTCTCGTAACTAAGTTATTTTTATGCTTATTTAAGTCGAAGTAATCGTGATGTTTGATTAATTATTAAGACGGGGTTATTGAACTTTGGACCATAATTAAGGTTTGGGCAAAAGACTGACAATTGTGAAAATTGGACTATTGACTATTAATAGATGGGGGGGTATTGTCTAATTGAGTGACAACACATTGGAGTCTGTCGAACCTATCTTCAAATTAATTAACCTAATAATTAATAATGATTATGGTTATCCTATTTACTGACGTTCATATGGAATCTATTATAATCATTTAACTAATTATTCGGGTTGGGTAATTGATTATTCAAACTGATCAAGTGGGTAAATTAATATTCATATCTAATCAAAACAGGGGTGGATTACATACAGTGATAACTGGTGTAATTGTTGATAGAAGTGATAACTGCGTCACAGTTTAAATCCTTAATTAGTTAGAATATTTGACTTTGGGTATAACGGTAATTTGACGAGGACACTCGCACTTTATATTTATGACCGATGAACTATTATGGACAAAAACCAGATAGGAATCAAATAAACCTGGACAGAGGACAATTAACACGGGTAATAATTAATTAAAATCAAAACGTCAAACATCATGATTATGGAAGTTTAAATAAGCTTAATTCTTTTATTTCATATTCTATCGCAATTTTATTTTCTGTTATTTTATTTATCGTCATTTATTAATTTACGCACTTTAATTATTGTCATTTATCTTTACGCTTAAAAATATAAAATCTACAAACTGGTCATTAAACGGTAAAACCCCTTTTATATATTATTATTACTATATATTAATATATATATATTTGTATAAATATAGTTGTTAAAAATATAGTACGTAATCACTAGCTTCCTGTGGAATGAATCGGACTTACTAAAAGCTAAACTACTCTACGATTAGGTACACTACCTGTAAGTGTTGTAGCAAGGTTTAGGTATATCTCATCTGTAAATTAAATAAAACTTATGTAATATTTCATCGTATTTTGTAGTAAAATATAATAGCATTTCGTATACACCGCTGCACACATCAGCAGTAATATTAGAGTACAATCAATAGCAGCTGCAGTAGGAAACATTCGTAGCAGAAATAAAGAAAACAAAAGATGTTTCAAGTGGTTTGGGGTGTTCACGACATGTAAACAGAAATAGAAAAGAAGGAAGAAAGAAGGGTTATGATCATGTATGTGTGTGTGTTTTGTTGTAAAAACAAGAACCAAATTAGCAACAGATTATAGCAGCAACAACAGTGGGTTGGCGAGTTTAAATGATGTGATTTTGAATTTAGTTGCAACAGGATACTATCGTAACAGCTGTAATACGTATTAGCAGGTGTGGGTTGTTTGGATATAGATAGAGAGAGAGGAATAAGATCGTTGGCATTGGATGATGGTGGTGGGAGGCCGATGGTGTGGGTGGTGATTCATGGTAATAAGGTGATGGGTATTTAAAACAAAAAAGATGGTTCATAGTTTGAGAAGGTAATGATGAGATGATGATCGAGTAGCGATGAAACATAAACCATATTAAGCAGTAGCATTAGATGGTTGTGGGTTTATGAGTTCACGAAGGAACAAGAGGGAGAGTGTGGCTCGAGGGTGTCGATGGGTGGATGATGGTTGCTTCAATAGACAGAGATATAGCAGAGAGAAATGATGATTATCTATCTTCAATATCAATATATATTTAGTATTAGGTAATGTGAAGAAAAGCAATACATAAAACATATAATAATAAAACGTGTAAAGAAAATCAAACATAAACAATACATCTTGATTCATTTTTCAACATTCACGGATTAATAATTTGTGTGGCGTCGGTGTGATTTCAAAACAGTAAATTAATACAATAATAATGAAAATATAAATGTGATATTCTTTAGCCGTCACTAACTACGGACTAAATTTCGTACTCCGTTCATAATCAGAGGCGAATAAAAGTCTTTGGAAAAATCCCAAATTTTTAGATTAACTATATTTATTTATTTTGGTCATTATGGTATAAAATTCAATCATAAATTATTAAACAAAAATTAACTCACTGCCCACTCCCGATCCTGGTAAAATATAAAAAGTGTTAAAACTTAACAAATAGTTCCTAAATACATTTTTAATAAGCTTAAAATTTATAGAACTCATTTTCGTATCACCGTTTATTTTAAAATTACATAAGTTTGAATTTAACTTGCTTAATATCAATTGAAACATCAAACGAGTATTACAATCATTTAATATTTATTTTTAATATACCTTATATATATATATATATATATATATATATATATATATATATATATATATATATATATATATATATATATATATATATATATTAAATAATAATTATTATAATATCCTATTTTTATTTTATTAATTTTTAATAACAACAACATATAATACTTCAAATTATATTTCGAATTATTATTTATATATATATACATACATATCTATTTACAATTAATTGTTCGTGAATCGTCGAATGCAGTCGAAGGTCAATTCAATATATGAAACAGTTCAAACTTTTTGAGACCCAACATTACAGACTTTGCTTATCGTGTCGGAAACATATAAAGATTAAGTTTAAATTTGGTCAAAAATTTCCGGGTCGTCACAGTACCTACCCGTTAAAGAAATTTCGGCCCGAAATTTGATTGGGATGGTCATTGCTAGCAATAAATATGTTTTCATGACTCATACGAGTTGGAATTTAGAGCTTTATCACCATTGAGTAATAAGGATAAATAATTCGATTAATCGAAGAGTACGAATGAAGCTATCACCAAAGAGTGAAATTAGGAATCAAAGATTCGTCTTAACTTTTGACGTGGTAATGGTTGAATTCCAGAATTCAAGGAATTTGGAGAAAATCTTCGTGATAAGATTTGATTCTTCGGTAATTAAGGAAATTAGGATCCTCTTTGATTAAATGCGATGATCTGTCTTGATTGCTTTGTCTGATATTTCACTATAAATTAACTTCTTCCGTTCCATTACTTTTACCACTCCTATACTCATTTCCAAAATTCAAAAGATTGTAAAAATGCTTAATCCAGTTCTGATCCTTGTCCTTATCCTGACTATCGCAACAATCATTCTCCTTTTCCAATTTTCACCGAAGGAATCAGTTTATTTCTACTTCGCCCTTGGGGTCATAACATTTTTAATTCTCCCGTGTCTTTATGTAGCGATAAACATTGATATACACGGTTTGTAATTTATGTGTTGTTATCGGGCTTTATATTCTCCATTATATTTCGGAGCTCCATGCTTTTGTTTTCTCTTCCCGATTTTAAATAAAGCAAATAATGGTCCAGAATTCGTAGGGATGGAGTTTCGAATGAATATGACTAATGTTCTAAGAGAGAAATTGTAATAGCACGATCTTGATTGGTTAAATTACCAGAATTTAAGAGAAAAGATATTATTATCAAGAAATTAAGTTCTTGATATGTTTAGAGATTAGGTAAAATGTAAGAGTCGTGTATATGGCACATGATGACGTTATGGTCTGTGAATCATCACGTTCCATTAGAAACTCAGCATGTCTTACTGTAATATAATCACGTTGATCAAATGTCATTATATTATACTAACTCATGCTTCAGTTCCCAACGCTACTTCATAAGCATTCTTATTTTAAACTCGAAGGTTTACAGATTATAGAAACTAAAACAGTTTCCTTTTATGATATTACACAGATAGCGTAGAGAGATAATTGATATCGGACGAGAATATTTATGAAGATATCTTCAGAAATATTGAGGATATTAATAATGAAAGATACGATAATATCTTAAAATTTTTGAATCAAATTGTGATGAAAAAATTCATCCATGATGATTTAAAGCGATTAAGGAGCAAGGTATTCGTTAAAGATTTCATCAGAAACAGAATCATCAGGATTCTTTTATGTACAAGTTTAGTCCTTGATCAGAGTCTCTTTCATGATTTGCTCAATTCATTTTTCAGTATCAAAAACTTTGAGCTTTTTCAACACTCCATTCTTTATCAACAAACTTTTGACTGTTAAGGAAGTCTTCAGTTTTCACTGCTTCATCAGTTTTTTTTTTTTTTGTTAAAAAAAAACTCAGTAAATTGATTCATAAGCTAAAGCGCTTTTCAGAAATTCAGAATTGAAGTTCGTAAATTTAGGAAATAGAAATATATATATATATATATATATATATATATATATATATATATATATATATATATATATATATATATATATATATATATATATATATATATATATATATATATATATATATATATATATATATTTATATATACATACATATACATACATATACATTTATATATATAAAATTATTGTCGTAGAATCGCTGAGAATTTTGAGATTATCGATTGATGCCTTCCGGTACTTGATATGGTAATTATCGTTACAAGATACCGATGAGTTCATGATAAGACTTCAATAGATAAATATATTGATTTGTCGTAGAGATTTAAGTCAAAGAGTAATAAGGTTGTTGGTACGTCTGTTGGTAATATGGTGGAATATAAAAGGTTTCCCCGATAACGATGACGAAAAGACAACGTATATATCAAGGTTATAATAAGGTTGTTTCGAACGAAAAGTCGAAGTTGACTTGCTGGAGATGTGATAAAATTGGCTAATTTGAAGAATTGCAAAGTTATTTTTTTGTAATAACAACGCCAAAGGAGTTAGCTCAGATACGTGTTAAACGTTTACTCAAGTTTCGAGTGTTTTCAGGTGCATAACTATATGCATCAATCTTTTCTTTCGTAGATGAAGTGCGGTTGGTTCATCCTCTCGATTGAGGTGTTTTCAAGAATCATGAAAGGTTTGAACGCAGATTGTAATCATCAAGATACAAATGAGGTTTAAGATGAAATCAAGTGGCAAACTTGAAGAAATGTTTAGTTTCATATGTTATAATCAATATTTTAATTCATTTTAATTATCCATTGTTAATAGTCCACAGTTAGCAGTCCACAATTAGTAGTTCAATAATTCATATATAGTTTAATATATAATATTCGAATTAATTAATACGTGTCGTGACCCATTATATACATGTCTCAGACTCGATCACAATTCAAAGTATATATATTATTTGAGAATCAACCTCAACCCTGTATAGCTAACTCTATCATTACTGCATATAGAGTGTCTATGGTTATTCCAAATAATATATATAGATGCGTCGATATGATATGTCAAAACCTTGTGTACGTGTCCCGATATTTAAAATACGTAAATATCAGTATTTTAATGACGATAAATAAAGTGCGTAAAATAAATAACAGAAATTAAATGACAATAAATAAAATTGCGAGAATTAAAATTGCGAGAAATAAATTGCGATAAATAAATGTAATAAGGATTTAACAGTTAGCTAGGAACAGTTAGCTAGGATTTTGTTAGCGTGGATTCTTAACAAAATTTCTCATAATTAATTTGTTTGTTTCTAACAAATTTTATTTTGTCCAATGTTTTCTTTATTATGCCACTTGTTGGATTCTGATAGGTCAAAATTCAAATTTAAAACTGAATGAAAATGGTTATTCTGTGGTGAACGAATTCGTATCTCTATGGATGTAAATAGGATAGTAACTGACTGTTGAATCAGGTTGGAAGATTGTACAATATTGAAATGTCCCGTTCATATTGATTATAAACGTTCCATATTAATTGATTTCGTCGCGAGGTTTTGACCTCTATATGAGACGTTTTTCAAAGACTGCATTCATTTTAAAAACAACCATAACCTTTATTTTATCTATAAAGGTTTAAAGAGCATTACGTAGATTATCAAATAATGATAATCTAAAATATACCGTTTACACACAACCATTACATAATGGTTTACAATAAGAATATATTACATCAAAAATAAGTTTCTTGAATGCAGTTTTACATAATATCATACAAGCATGGACTCCAAATCTTGTCCTTATTTTAGTATTCAACAGCGGAAGCTCTTAATAATCACCTGAGAATAAACATGCTTAAAACGTCAACAAAAATGTTGGTGAGTTATAGGTTTAACCTATATATTATCAAATCATAATAATACACCACAAGATTTCATATTTCAATATACATCCCATACATAGAGATAAAAATCATTCATATGGTGAACACCTGGTAACCGACATTAACAAGATGTATATAAGAATATCCCCATCATTCCGGGACACCCATCGAACATGATAAAATCGAAGTACTAAAGCATTCCAAATTCCAGAATGGGGCTTGTTGGGCCCGATAGATCTATCTTTAGGATTCGCGTCAATTAGGGGGTCTGTTCCCTAATTCTTAGGCTACCAAGCTAAAAGGGGCATATTCGGCTTTGATCATTCAACCATATAATGTAGTTTCGATTACTTGTGTCTATTTCGTAAAACATTTATAAAAGCGCATGTATTCTCAGTCCCAAAAATATATATTGCAAAAGCATTTAAAAAGGGAGCAAATGAAACTCACTTTCACAGATTTTTACATCGTCGGGAAGTAAGACTTGGCCACTGGTCAATTCACGAACCTATAACAAATATGTACATATATATCAAAGTATGTTCAAAATATATTTACAACACTTTTAATACATTTTGATGTTTTAAGTTTATTAAGTCAGTTGTCCTCATTAGTAACCTACAACTAGTTGTCCATAGTTAAATGTACAGAAATAAATTGATATATATTATCTTGAATCAATCCAAGACTCAGTGTATACATGTCTCAGGCTAGATCACAACTCAAAGTATATATATTTTTGGAATCAACCTCAACCCTGTATAGCTAACTCCAACATTACTGCATATAGAGTGTCTATGGTTGTTTCAAATAATATATATAGATGGGTCGATATGATATATCAAAACATTTGCATACGTGTCTATGGTATCCCAAAATTACATAATATATTAGAATACATGTATAATACAATATAAGTTACCTAGGATATGATTTGTATAGAATTGTTACAATATTTCCCGAGGCTACAACAATAAAAAATATTCAATCTTGTTTTACCCATAACTTCTTCGTTTTAAACCCATTTTGAGTGAATCAAATTGAACTCTATTTCATATTGAACTCTATTTTATGAATCTAAATAGAAAAATTATAGGTTTATAGTCGGAAATATAAGTTACAAGTCATTTTTGTAAGAGGTAGTCATTTCAGTCGAAAGAACGACGTCTTGATGACCATTTTGAAAAACATACTTCCACTTTGAGTTTAACCATGATTTTTGGATATAGTTTCATGTTCATAAGAAAAATCATTTTCCCAGAAGAACAACTTTTAAATCAAAGTTTATCATAGATTTTAATTATCAAATCCAAAACAGCCCGCGGTGTTACTACGACGGCGTATGTTCGATTTTACGGTGTTTTTCGTGTTTCCAAGTTTTAAATCATTAAGTTAGCATACCATATAGATATAGAACATGTGTTTAGTTGATTTTAAAAGTCAAGTTAGAAGGATTAACTTTTGTTTGCGAACAAGTTTAGAATTAACTAAACTATGTTCTAGTGATTTCAAGTTTAAACCTTCGAATAATGTAGTTTTATATATATGAATCGAATGATGTTATGAACATCATTACCACCTAAGGTTTTGTGGATAAACCTACTGGAAATGAAAAAAATAGATCTAGCTTCAAAGGATCCTTGGATGGCTTGAAAGTTCTTGAAGCAGAATCATGACACGAAAATAAGTTCAAGTAAGATTTCCACTCGAAATAAGAATGTTATAGTTATAGAAATTGAATCAAAGTTTGAATATGAGTATTACCTTGTATTAGAAATATATATTACTATAAATAAGAAAGATTTCTTGAGGTTGGATGATCACTTTACAAGATTGGAAGTAAGCTAGCAAACTTGGAAGTATTCTTGATTTTATGAAACTTGAACTTATAGAATTTATGAAGAACACTTAGAACTTGAAGATAGAACTTGAGAGAGATCAATTAGATAAAGAAAATTGAAGAATGAAAGTGTTTTTAGGTGTTTTTGGTCGTTGGTATATGGATTAGATATAAAGGATGTGTAATTTTGTTTACATGTAAATAAGTCATGAATGATTACTAGTATTTTTGTAATTTTATGAGATATTTCATGCTAGTTGCCAAATGATGGTTCCCACATGTGTTAGGTGACTCACATGAGCTGCTAAGAGCTGATCATTGGAGTGTATATACCAATAGTATATACATCTAAAAGCTGTGTATTGTACGAGTACGAATACGGGTGCATACGAGTAGAATTGTTGATGAAACTGAACGAGGATATAATTGTAAGCATTTTTGTTAAGTAGAAGTATTTTGTGTCTTGAAGTCTTTCAAAAGTGTATGAATACATATTAAAACACTACATCTATATACATTTTAACTGAGTCGTTAAGTCATCGTTAGTCGTTACATGTAAATGTTGATTTGAAACCTTTAAGTTAACGATCATGTTAAATGTTGTTAACCTAATGTTTATTATATCTAATGAAATGTTAAATTAGTACATTATCATGATATTATGATATATTAATATATCTTAGTATGATATATATACAGTTAAATGCTGTTACAACGATAATCGTTACATATATGTCTCGTTTCGAAATCATTAAGTTAGTAGTCTAGTTTTTACATATGTAGTTCATTGTTAATAAACTTAATGACATGTTTACTTATCATTTATAATGATTAAACATAGCGTATCAATATCTTAATATGATTCATATGTATTTAGTAAGACGATGTTATAACGATAATCGTTCTATATACCGTTTCGAGTTTGTTAATTCAATAAACTCAATTTTATGTATATAACTCATTGTTAAAATACCTAATGAGATACTTACTTATCATAATATCATGTTAACTATATATATAATCATATATATATCATCATATAGTTTTTACAAGTTTTAACGTTCGTGAATCACCGGTCAACTTGGGTGGTCAACTGTCTATATGAAACCTATTTCAATTAATCAAGTCTTAACAAGTTTGATTGCTTAACATGTTGGAAACACTTAATCATGTAAATAACATTTTCATTTAATATATATAAACATGGAAAAGTTCGGGTCACTACAGTACCTACCCGTTAAATAAATTTCGTCCCGAAATTTTAAGCAGTTGGAGGTGTTGACGTATCTTCTGGAAATAAGTGCGGGTATTTCTTCTTCATCTGATCTTCTCATTCCTAGGTGAACTCGGGTCCTCTATGAGCATTCCATCGAACTTTAACAATTGGTATCTTGTTTTACTTAAGTCTTTTAAATTCACGATCCATTATTTCGACGGGTTCTTCGACGAATTGAAGTTTTTCGTTGATTTGGATTACGTCTAACAGAATAGTGAGATCTTTTTTAGTAAAACATTTCTTCAAATTTAAGACGTGGAAAGTGTTATGTACAGCTGCGAGTTGTTGTGGTAATTCAAGTCGGTAAGCTACTGGTCCGACACGATCAATAATCTTGAATGGTCCTATATACCTTGGATTTAATTTCCCTCATTTACCAAATCGAACAACAACTTTTCAAGGTGCAACCTTAAGCATGACCATCTCTCCAATTTCAAATTCTATATATTTTCTTTTAATGTCGGCGTAGCTCTTTTGTCGACTTTGGGCGGTTTTCAACCGTTGTTGAATTTGGATGATCTTCTCGGTAGTTTCTTGTATTATCTCTGGACCCGTAATCTGTCTATCCCCCACTTCACTCCAACAAATTGGAGACCTACACTTTCTACCATAAAGTGCTTCAAACGGCGTCATCTCAATGCTTGAATGGTAGCTGTTGTTGTAGGAAAATTCTGCTAACGGTAGATGTCGATCCCAACTGTTTCTGAAATCAATAACACATGCTCGTAGCATGTCTTCAAGCGTTTGTATCATCCTTTCACTCTGCCCATCAGTTTGTGGATGACAGGCAGTACTCATGTCTAGACGAGTTCCTAATGCTTGCTGTAATGTCTGCCAGAATCTTGAAATAAATCTGCCATCCCTATCAGAGATAATAGATATTGGTATTCTATGTCTGGAGATGACTTCCTTCAAATACAGTCGTGCTAACTTCTCCATCTTGTCATCTTCTCTTATTGGCAGAAAGTGTGCTGATTTGTTGAGACGATCAACTATTACCCAAATAGTATCAAAACCACTTGCAGTCCTTGGCAATTTAGTGATGAAATCCATGGTAATGTTTTCCTATTTCCATTCCGAGATTTCGGGTTGTTGAAGTAGACCTGATGGTTTCTGATGCTCTGCTTTGACCTTAGAACACGTCAAACATTCCCCTACATATTTGGCAACATCGGTTTTCATACCTGGCCACCAAAAATGTTTCTTGAGATCCTTGTACATCTTCCCCATTCCAGGATGTATTGAGTATCTGGTTTTATGAGCTTCTCTAAGTACCATTTCTAACATATCTCCAAATTTTGGTACCCAAATTCTTTCAGCCCTATACCGAGTTCCGTCTTCTCGAATATTAAGATGCTTCTCCGATCCTTTGGGTATTTCATCCTTTAAGTTTCCCTCTTTTAAAACTCCTTGTTGAACCTCCTTTATTTGAGTAGTAAGGTTAGTGTGAATCATTATATTCGAAGATTTTACACGAATGGGTTCTCTGTCCTTTCTGCTCAAGGCGTCGGCTACCAATTCGCCTTCCCTGGGTGGTAACGAATCTCAAAGTCGTAATCATTCAATTATTCAATCCATCTGCGCTGCCTCATGTTCAGTTGTTTTTGATTAAATATGTGTTGAAGACTTTTGTGGTCGGTATATATAATACTTTTGACCCCATATAAGTAGTGCCTCCAAGTCTTTAATGCAAAAACAACCGTGCCTAATTTCAAATCATGCGTCGTATAATTCCGCTCGTGAATCTTCAATTGTCTAGACGCATAAGCAATTACTTTCGTTCGTTGCATTAATACACAACCGAGACCTTGCTTTGAGGCGTCACAATATATCACAAAATCATCATTCCCTTCAGGTAATGACAATATAGGTGCCGTAGTTAACTTTTTCTTCAACAATTGAAACGCTTTTTCTTGTTCATCCTTCCATTCAAATTTCCTCCCTTTATGCGTTAATGTAGTCAAGGGTTTTACTATTTTAGAAAAATCTTGGATGAATCTCCTGTAATAACCAGCTAGCCCTAAAAATTGGCGTATGTGTTTCGGAGTTTTCGGGGTTTCCCACTTTTCAACGATTTCAATCTTTGCTGGATCCGCCTGAATACCTTCTTTGTTCACTATATGACCGAGGAATTGAACTTCTTCCAACCAAAATGCACACTTTGAAAACTTAGCGTACAGTTTTTCTTTTCTCAACAACTCTAGCACTTTTCTCAAATGTTCTTCGTGCTCTTGATCATTCTTCGAGTAAATAAGTATGTCAGCGATGAAAACAATGACAAACTTGTCAAGATTTGGCCCACACACTCGGTTCATGAGGTCCATGAACACACCTGGTGCGTTAGTCAATCCAAACGGCATAACCATAAACTCGTAATGACCATAACACGTCCTAAAAGCAGTCTTTGGAATATCATCCTCCTTCACCCGCATTTGATGATATCCAGAACGTAAATCGATCTTCGAATAAACAGACGAGCCTTGTAGTTGATCAAATAAGTCGTCGATTCTCGGTAGTGGGTAGCGGTTTTTGATGGTAAGTTTGTTCAACTCTCGGTAGTCGATACACAACCTGAATGTACCATCTTTCTTCTTGACAAACAAAATAGGAGCTCCCCATGGTGATGTGCTTGGTCAAATGAAACCACGCTCTAAAAGTTCCTGTAACTGACTTTGTAATTCTTTCATTTCGCTGGGTGCGAGTCTGTATGGAGCACGAGCTATTGGTGCAGCTCCTGGTACAAGGTCTATTTGAAATTCAACGTATCGATGTAGGGGTAATCTCGATAATTCTTTCGGAAATACATCGGGAAATTCTTTTACGACGGGAACATCACTGATTTTCTTTTCTTCAGGTTTAACTTCCTCGATGTGTGCTAGAATGATGTAACAACCTTTTCTTATTAGTTTTTGCGCCTTCAAACTACTAATAAGATTTAATTTTGCGTTGTTCTTTTCTCCGTACACCATTAAAGGTTTTCCTTTTTCACGCATAATGCGAATCGTATTTTTGTAACAAACGACCTCTGCTCTTACCTTCTTCAACCAGTCCATGCCAATTATTACATCAAAACTCCCTAACTCGATTGGTATTAAATCAATCTTAAACGTTTCATCACCCAGTTTAATTTCTCTATCCCGACATATATTATCTGCTGAAATTAATTTACCATTTGTTAATTCGAGTAAAAATTTATTATCCAAAGGCGTCAATGGGAAACTTAATTTAGCACAAAATTCTCTACTCATATAGCTTCTATCTGCACCCGAATCAAATAAAACATAAGCAGATTTATCGTCAATAAGAAACGTACCCGTAACAAGCTCCGGGTCTTCCTGTGCTTCTGCCGCATTAATATTGAAAACTCTTCCATGGCCCTGCCCATTAGTATTCCCCTGATTCGGGCAATTTCTAATAATGTGGCCCGGTTTTCCACATTTATAACAAACAGCGTTGGTATTACTTTCTCCGACACTATTCGTTTCGGCATTACTTGTTCCGACATTATTTGTTCCTTTAGTTCTGTTAAACTTTGGTCCGTAGACTTCACACTTTGTCGCGCTATGACCATTTCTTTTACACCTGTTGCAAAATGTCGTGCAAAACCCCTGATGATTTTCTTCACACCTATGACATGGCTGTTTTTGGTTTTTGTTTCCGTTGTTGTTATTGAGGTTATTGTTGGGTTTGTTATTATTGTTGAAACGGTTGTTGTAGTTGTTGTTGTTGGGATGTTTGTTGTAGTTATTGTTAGGATTGCGGTTATTGTTGCGATTGTTGTTGCGGATGTTGGGATAGTTGTTGCGATTATGGTTGTAATTGTTGTTGCTTTTGTACTGGTGACTCTTGTCACCGTTTTCCTCCCACTTCCTCTTGAGTTGTTTCGTGTTAGCTTCTTCGGCCGCCTGCTCTTTAATTCTTCCCTCAATCTGATTTATGAGTTTATGAGCCATTCGACTTGCCATCTGTATAGAAGCGGGCTCGTGTGAACTCACATCTTCTTGAATCCTTACTGGTAACCCTTTTACAAATGCGTCGATCTTCTCTTCTTCATCTTCGAATGCTCCCGGGCACAATAGGCACAACTCTGTGAATCGTCGTTCATATGTGGTAACGTCGAACCCTTGTGTTCGTAACTCTCTAAGTTCTGCCTTGAGTTTATTGACTTCGTTTCTAGGATGGTACTGCTCGTTTATCAATTGCTTGAATGCCGACCACGGTAGTGCGTAAGCAGCATTTTATCCTACCTGTTAAAGATAGGTGTTCCACCACGTTAACGAAGTACCTGTGAAGGTATGCGTAGCGTACTTAACTTTGTCCTCTTCAGTACACTTACTTATGGCAAATACCGATTTGACTTTCTCGGTCCACCATTTCAATCCAATTGGTCCTTCGGTTCCATAAAATTCCAAAGGTTTGCAGGCAGTGAATTCTTTGTAGGAGCATCCTACACGATTTCTTGCACCGTTAGCTGCATTGCTAGATTCAGAGTTATTGTTGGTATGTAACGCAGCCTGTACTGCGGCTATGTTTGCAGCAAGAAAGGTACGAAATTCCTCTTCGCTCATATTCATGGTGTGTCGAGTAGTCGGTGTCATTTCCTTCAAAATAGCCAACTGAATCGAGTTAATCATACAGAATATTAAGAGTAGTCAATAGTATTTCGTAGCATAATATGAACTCATTTATAAAATCTTTTTCTTCATATTAGCATTTTATAAGTTTAAATTCGGGTATTACCTACCCGTTAAGTTCATACTTAGTAGCTAATATACAATTCAACTACTACAATTCCATATGAAAAACTGATTATAATAATATATCACATACAAATATTCTTCAAACTTACAACTTCGCTATATTACATATAACATGAAATATAGTACACTTTGATACATGACAGTTTTTGAAGATAAACCTAGTTAATACGCAAGTTGTTCAGCAATGGAAATAAAGACACATAGTTCATAAGTCCATAAACAAGTCATGCATTCTAGTTTTACTAAGACGACTTCCCATCCTTCGTCTTGTGGAAAATAACCGTTATGACCATTGGCTAGGCAGCATGTTGTAATGTCATCAAAGGGACGAGGGTTTCGTAATGTCCAACAGCCCCGTAATAATCTAAAAACCTTGTTTCTCACCCCAACTACTGAATCCGTCACTTGTGGGAAGGTTTTATTTAAAAGTTGCAATCCGATGTTCTTTTTCTCACTTTGGTAAGAAACGAACATCATTAACCCGTAAGCATAACATGCCTCTTTATGTTGCATGTTAGAAACTCTTTCTAATTCACGAAATCCTATGTTGGGATATGTTGAGTCAAAATAGGTTCTTAACCCGTAGCGTAAAATTGCATTTGGGTTCCCCGCATTTAACGCTTAAAAGAAAACACGGCATAACTTACGGTCTCCCCAATGTGATATACCCCACCTATTAAAGGAAAGCCTTTTATAAACTAAGGCATTTCTGAAAAGTCTTTCAAATGTTTGACAAGTTAATTTTGCCATAATTAATTGTGCTGATGAATTCTGACCGACTCTAGACAAGATTTCCTCAATCATATCCTCTGGTAGATCTTCTAAAATATTCGGTTGTCTACCCTTAACGTCCATTTTGTTTTTATACTGTAAAATAGATAAGGATTATATTCGTAAAAGATAATTATCAAACAATACAAGCAATTATTACATAGAACATAAAGGTACAAGCACACTGCAATACATATAATATACAACATGATTACAACCCCCTAATCTGAATCACTGGTTTCTTCTTCTTCGGACTTGGTTCGTTTTCCTAATTTTCTAGGAATATATGGTGTTCCTCTAATACGAGCCGTCATTTTCCACAATGGTTTAGAAAAACCTAGTGGTTTAGAGGTTCCCGGGTCATTGTTACATTTTAGGAAATACGGATGTTGCCGATACATATAAAGTTCATCGGGGTTGGAATCGGGTTTCTCTATTTTTATACCTTTTCCCTTATTATTTTCTTTCGCTTTATTAAATTGGGTTGAGGTAATTTCTATAACATCATCGGAATCTTCATCGGGATCCGATTCATCGGAAAATTGGTAATCTTCCCAATATTTTGCTTCCTCGGCAGAAACACCATTGACCATTATTAACTTTGGTCCGTTGGTTGAGGATTTTCTTTTATTTAATCGATTTACTATAGGTATCAATATTTCTTCCTCCGGAACCTCTTCTTCTTCCGGTTCCTCCTCTTCCGGTTCCTCCTCTTCTGGTTCCTCTTCTTCCGGTTCCTCTTCTTCCGGTTCCTCTTCGAGAATTTGTGAATCTTCCCAAAGTATATTCGACTCTTCATTATTATTAGGTGAGTCGATGGAATTTGTACTAGTGGTAGACATCTATCACA
Source organism: Rutidosis leptorrhynchoides (assembly GCF_046630445.1). Lineage (NCBI taxonomy): Eukaryota > Viridiplantae > Streptophyta > Magnoliopsida > Asterales > Asteraceae > Rutidosis > Rutidosis leptorrhynchoides. The sequence continues at coordinate 317,756,171 of NC_092335.1, read as the reverse complement.
CAATATCAAACACATTAAGAGGTTAATACATCACATAATATTTACATGTTAGTAACATATAGTTTCCAGCAAAAGTGTTAAGCAATCGTTTTTAAAGAAAACACGATCGAAGTCCAGACTCACTAATGTATCCTAACAAACTCGATAAGACACATTAATGCAAATTTCTGGTTCTCTAAGACCATCGCTCTGATACCAACTGAAATGTCTCGTTCATATTGATTATATACGTTCCATATTAATTGATTTCATCGCGAGATTTTGACCTCTATATGAGACGTTTTTCAAAGACTGCATTCATTTTTAAAACAACCATAACCTTTATTTTATCTATAAAGGTTTAAAAAGCATTACGTAGATTATCAAATAATGATAATATAAATATACCGTTTACACACGACCATTACATAATGGTTTACAATAAGAATATATTACATCAAAAATAAGTTTCTTGAATGTAGTTTTTACATAATATCATACAAGCATGGACTCCAAATCTTGTCCTTATTTTAGTATGCAACAGCAGAAGCTCTTAATAATCACCTGAGAATAAACATGCTTAAAACGTCAACAAAAATGTTGGTGAGTTATAGGTTTAACCTATATATTATCAAATCATAATAATAGACCACAAGATTTCATATTTCAATATACATCCCATACATAGAGATAAAAATCATTCATATAGTGAACACCTGGTAACCGACATTAAAAAGATGCATATAAGAATATCCCCATCATTCTGGGACACCCATCGGAAATGAGAAAATCGAAGTACTAAAGCATTCCAAATTCCAGAATGGGCTTGTTGGGCCCGATAGATCTATTTTTAGGATTCGCATCAATTAGGGGGTCTGTTCCCTAATTCTTAGGCTACCAAGCTAAAAGGGGCATATTCGGCTTCGATCATTTAACCATATAATGTAGTTTCGATTACTTGTGTCTATTTCGTAAAATATTTATAAAAGCGCATGTATTCTCAGTCCCAAAAATATATATTGCAAAAGCATTTAAAAATGGAGCAAATGAAACTCACTTTCACAGATTTTTACTTCGTCGGGAAGTAAGACTTGGCCACTGGTCGATTCACGAACCTATAACAAATATGTACATATATATCAAAGTATGTTCAAAATATATTTACAACATTTTTAATACATTTTGATGTTTTAAGTTTATTAAGTCAGCTGTCCTCGTTAGTAACCTACAACTAGTTGTCCATAGTTAAATGTACAGAAATAAATTGATATATATTATCTTGAATCAATACACAACTCAGTGTATACACGTCTCAGGCTAGATCATAACTTAAATTATATATATTTTTGAAATCAACCTCAACCCTGTATAGCTAACTCCAACATTACTGCATATAGAGTGTCTATGGTTGTTCCAAATAATATATATATATGGGTCGATATGATATGTCAAAACATTTGCATACGTGTCTATGGTATCCCAAGATTACATAATATATTAGAATACATTTATAATACAATATAAGTTAGCTCGGATATGATTTGTATAGAATTGTTACAATATTTCCCGTAGCTACAACAATCAAAAAATATCCAATCTTGTTTTACCCATAACTTCTTCGTTTTAAATCCGTTTTGAGTGAATCAAATTGCTATGGTTTCATATTGAACTCTATTTTATGAATCTAAACAGAAAAAGTACAGGTTTATAGTCGGAAATATAAGTTACAAGTCATTTTTGTAAGAGGTAGTCATTTCAGTCGAAAGAACGACGTCTTGATGACCATTTTGAAAAACATACTTCCACTTTGAGTTTAACCATGATTTTTGGATATAGTTTCATGCTCATAAGAAAAATCATTTTCTCAGAAGAACTACTTTTAAATCAAAGTTTATCATAGTTTTTAATTAAAAAATCCAAAACAACCTGCGGTGTTACTACGACAGCGTATGTCCGGTTTTACGGTGTTTTTCGTGTTTCCAGGTTTTAAATCATTAAGTTAGCATATCATATAGATATAGAACATGTGTTTAGTTTATTTTAAAAGTCAAGTTAGAAGGATTAAATTTTGTTTGCGAACAAGTTTAGAATTAACTAAACTATGTTCTAGTGATTTCAAGTTTAAACCTTCGAATAAGGTAGTTTTATATATATGAATTGAATGATGTTATGAACATCATCACTACCTCAGTTTTTGTGGATAAACCTACTGGAAATGAGAAAAATAGATCTAGCTTCAAAGGATCCTTGGATGGGTTGAAAGTTCTTGAAGCAGAATCATGACACGAAAACGAGTTCAAGTAAGATTTTCACTCGAAATAAGATTGTTATAGTTATAGAAATTGAATCAAAGTTTGAATATGAGTATTACCTTGTAGTAGAAAGATATCTTATTATAAATAAGAAAGATTTCTTGAGGTTGGATGATCACTTTACAAGATTGGAAGTAAGCTAGCAAACTTGGAAGTATTCTTGATTTTATGAAACTTGAACTTATAGAATTTATGAAGAACACTTAGAACTAGAAGATAGAACTTGAGAGAGATCAATTAGATGAAGAAAATTGAAGAATGAAAGTGTTTGTAGGTGTTTTTGGTCGTTGGTATATGGATTAGATATAAAGGATGTGTAATTTTGTTTACATATAAATAAGTCATGAATGATTACTAATATTTTTGTAATTTTATGAGATATTTCATGCTAGTTGCCAAATGATGGTTCCCACATGTGTTAGGTGACTCACATGGGCTACTAAGAGCTGATCATTCGAGTGTATATACCAATAGCACATACATCTAAAAGCTGTGTATTGTACGAATATGAATACCGGTGCATACGACTAGAATTGTTGATGAAACTGAACGAGGATGTAATTGTAAGAATTTTTGTTAAGTAGAAGTATTTTGATTATTGTCTTGAAGTCTTTAAAAAGTTTATAAATATATATTAAAACACTACATGTATATACATTTTAATTGAGTCGTTAAGTCATCGTTAGTCATTACATGTAAATGTTGATTTGAAACCTTTAAGTTAACGATCATGTTAAATGTTGTTAACCCAATATTTATTATATCTAATGAGATGTTAAATTATTACATTATCATGATATTATGATATATTAATATATCTTAGTATGATATATATATACAGTTAAATGTTGTTACAACGATAATCGTTACATATATGTCTCGTTTCGAAATCATTAAGTTAGTAGTCTTGTTTTTACATATGTAGTTCATTGTTAATAGACTTAATGACATGTTTACTTATCATTTATCATGATTAAACATAGCGTATCAATATCTTAATATGATTCATATGTATTTAGTAAGACGTTGTTATAACGATAATCGTTATATATACCGTTTGGAGTTTCTTAATTCAATAAACTCAATTTTATGTATATAACTCATTGTTAAAATACCTAACGAGATACTTACTTATCATAATATCATGTTAACTATATATATAATCATATATATGTCATCATATAGTTTTTACAAGTTTTAACGTTCGTGAATCACCGGTCAACTTGGGTGGTCAATTGTCTATATGAAACCTATTTCAATTAATCAAGTCTTAACAAGTTTAATTGCTTAACATGTTGGAAACACTTAATCATGTAATTAAAAATTTCATTTAATATATATAAACATGGAAAAGTTTGGGTCACTACAAGTATAACATGTTAATATGAAAGCTAAATATTTCCTCGGGTATTGCCTACCTGTTAAAATATTTTCACCATTAACAGTTTGTACAAAAGAATTTTTAATTACAATGTTTATGAAAATATACTTACATATATATTTTCTTCAGATGTGATCATGGATTTAATGAGTTAATATGATATTAATCTCATTTGCTTTTTCGGTTGGAACTAGATTAAATAATCTCTCAGACTTTAGAGATTACATAATCGCTGCAGAATGTTTCTCCAATGAAGTTATGAATCAATACTTCATCGTTGATTCTTATTAGTCCTCCTTGGTATCTATGGTGCGTACGACATTGATGCTCGATATACAGATTGTGATGTCGAGATGTGGGATGCGGATGTTGTTATTGGTGGTACTGGTACTGTTGGTGCCGGTGATGTTACTGAAGCTGGTAAATTTTGCACCATATTCTCCAAATTGATTACTCGAGCGCGAAGCTCGTTCACTTCTTCCATTAATCCAGGATGATTGTTGGTTCGGAACAAGCGAATGAATAAGGTTTTGAATTTGAGATAGTATATAATCATGACGAGATATTCGGGAAATGAGGGTGAAAATGGTGTCTCGAACAGGTTCGTCGGTGAGTGCCTCAGGTTCTTCGCCAAGTGAGCATATTTATGGGTGGAAGGAATCACCTTCTTCTCATCTCCATTGATTAAGTCAACTACAAACCCATCAGATGAATTGGGGATGGATGATTGGTTGATTCATTCCGGTGACACTGCTTTTGGACCTTAGGTGAAACTCCATATCGGAATAGCTGTCGGAATTCGAGGAATTTGAATTGATTGAGGGATTCATCTCGTACAATCAGATGAAGGATTTTCGATAAGAAATAGATTATAGGATGTAGATTAGTACCCTGCAATACATAATTTACATATGCATATATAATACTAAAATCCCATAAGTTACGGAGGAATCTACAGAATATGTTAGGCAAGGTCTACAGTAACAGATACGCTAAGGTATTATGAATTATGTTAGGCAAGGTCTACAGTAACAGATACGCTAAGGTATTATGAATTAGCGGATACGCTAAGATATGAATTTTTGTCTATACACTATTCATGCAATCAATGCAATAAGGTGTGTCTAGACTAAGAATGATAAGAAGGTAATATCCGATAAGAAATGATAAGCAAAATCTTTTGACATGCAACTAAGGTCGAAGTCCAGACTCACTAATGCATCATAACAACTATCAGTTAGACACACTAATGCAGACCTGGTTCGCTAAGACCACCGCTCTGATACCACATGAGACGACCCGTCTTAATCCATAAGGACGAATACAATAACATATGATTACATTGCGAGGTACTTGACCTCTATATGATACATTTTACAAACATTTCATTCGTTATTAAAAGACAAACTTTCATTACATCGAAAGTTGACCGCATGCATACCATTTCATAATATATCCAACTATAATTAACTGAATAATAATCTTGATGAACTCAACAACTCGAATGCAACGTCTTTTGAAATATGTCATGAATGACTCCAAGTAATATCTCTAAAAAGAGCAAATGCACAGCAGAAGATTTCTTTCATACCTGAGAATAAACATGATTTCAAGTGTCACCAAAATGTTGGTGAGTTCATTAGTTTATCATCATCATTCATTTTCATCATTTTAATAGATCACAAGATTTCAGAAATTCAATTGTACACGTAACCCGAGTACATAATAACACGCATAACCCGCGAATTAAAAATCATTCATATGGTGAACGCTTGATAACCGACTTAACTTTAATGCATAGAATATCCCCAAACAGAACCTCTCGTCTGTATAATAATAATAATCTCAAAGTACTAAAGCATCCGTACCCCAGATGGGACTTGTCGAGGTCCATAGATCTATCTTTAGGATTCGCGTCGATTAGGGGCCATACCCGTTTCCTAATCATTAGGTTACCAAGCTAAAAAGGGGTGATATTCAATATTCATAATACAGCCATAGAATGTAGTTTTTGATCACTTGTGTCTATTTCGTAAAACATTAATAAAATCGGCGCATGTATTCTCAGTGCCAAATATATATATAAAAAGGGAGTAATGAAACTCACCATACGATATTTTGTAGTAAAAATATGCATACGACGGAACTGAACAATGCAGGGTTAGCCTCGAATTCACGAACCTATTTCATTTATATATATATATTAACACATATAATGGTAATCGAACAAATTTATATATTATTAATTATCTACTTGTTATTTTAGTAACTTATGTGTTTCATTCATAACTTAATTATCTCTATTTATTTTGTATACATTAGATAGATAATTAGTATTTATTTTAAAAAAAATCAATGTAGTTATGTAATATATTTTTCTTATATATAATATTTATTTAGTAAATTAATCATAATAATCCTATTAGTGATAATGAAAACAAAAATTTTGATAATAATAATAATAGCTATTTTGTTTGTAGTAATAATAATACTATAATAATAATAATAATATTAATGATAATAAAAATAATAATGATACTACTAATAATGTTCTTTGATAACAATACTAATACTAATGTTAATGTTAATAATAATAATAATAATAATAATAATAATAATAATAATAATAATAATAATAATAATAATAATAATAATAATAATAATAATAATAATAATAATAATATAATAATAATAATAATAATAATAATAATAATAATAATAATAATAATAATAATAATAATAATAATAATAATTTTAAAATCATGTTAATACTAATAATAATAATTATTCTAATAATAATAATACTAATAATAATACTTAATGATAATATTAGTAATAATAATAATGATAATACTATTAATTATACTAATAATCATATTACTAATATTAGTGATAATAATCATTATCTTAATAACAATAATTAATAATAGTAATAATAATAAAAATAATAATACTTGAAACTACCTTTAAAAGCTTTTTCCCTAAAAAGAATGTCTCAAACAGGGCTCGAACCCAAGACCTCTCGTTCATCCGACACAAACCTTAAGCACCCTTCTATTTACGTTTTTCTGATTTAATCTATAAACTAATTCCTTTAAACCACTAATTCAATATGTCCTCATTTTCTTCTTCAAAACTAGATCGACCATAGCATTAATCAACCATAAAAACTTATCATAATCATATCTTATCATCAATCTCGCCACCATCATTAACACGTTTTTCTTCTTCAATATCGTGTGAATATATCAATATGATTATCATCATCGCATGAAATATCATCATAACAACAATACTGTATATCACGTATTATTTGGGCTCGAAATTTGTTGTTGGGCCGGTTGTGGTTGGAAAACAAAAGGAGTCCAATTATCTAGTCCATTAGCATGTTCAATTACGGATATATTAGTCCAGTTATTGTTTTTGTGTTCCTTGTCGGCTGGAACAGAAAAAATAAAGAAATTTCGTCCTCCACTATGCAGCAGACACAACCACATGAACCTTCGGTGATTACTGATTGGAACTTTGGAATCTTTTAAATAAAAAAATATATTGTTACCTTGCAGTATGGAACGAATACATAGAATAGGAATAAAGTTGACAGCGACCAAAAGAGGAAAGAGAAAGCAGTAATATTCGAGTACAATCAATAGTAGCTGAAGTAGGAAACATTCATAGCAGAAAGAAAGAAAACAGAAGATGTTTCAGGTGGTTTGGGGTGTTCACGACATGTAAACAGAAATAGAAAAGAAGGAAGAAAGAAGGGTTATGATCATGTATGTGTGTGTGTTTTGTTGTAAAAACAGGAACCAAATTAGCAACAGATTATAGCAGCAATAACAGTGGGTTGGCGAGTTTAAATGATGTGACTTTGAATTTAGTTGCAACAGGAGACTATCGTAACAGCTGTAATACGTATTAGCAGGTGTGGGTTTTTTGGATATAGATAGAGAGAGAGAGGAATAAGATCATTGGCGTTGGATGATGGTGGTGGGAGGCCGATGGTGTGGGTGGTGATTCATGGTAATAAGGTGATGGGTTTTTAAAGCAAAAGAGATGGTTCATAGTTTGAGAAGGTAATGATGAGATGATGATCGAGTAGCGATGAAACAGAAACCATATTAAGCAGTAGCATTAGATGGTTGTGGGTTTATGAGTTCACGAAGAAACAAGAGGGAGAGTGTGGCTCGAGGGTGTCGATGGGTGGATGATGGTTGCTTCAATAGACAGAGATATAGCAGAGAGAAATGATGATTATCTATCTTCTATATCAATATATATTTAGTATTAGGTAATGTGAAGAAAAGCAATACATAAAACTTATAATAATAAAACGTGTAAAGAAAATCAAATATAAACAGTACATCTTGATTCATTTTTCAACATTCACGGATTAATAATTTGTGTGGCGTCGGTGTGATTTCAAAACAGTAAATTAATACAATAATAATGAAAATATAAACGTGTTATTCTTTAGCCGTCACTAAGTACAGACTAAATTTTGTACTCCGTTGATAATCAGAGGCGAATAAAAGTCTTTGGAAAAATTCCAAATTTTTAGATTAAATATATTTATCTATTTGGGTCATTATGGTATAAAATTCGATCATAAATTATTAAACAAAAATTAACTCACTGCCCACTCCCGATCCTGGGTAAAATATAAAAAGTGTTAAAACTTAACAAATAGTTTCTAAATACATTTTTAATAAGCCTAAAATTTATAGAACTCATTTTCGTATCACCGTTTATTTTAAAATTACATAAGTTTGAATTTAACTTGCTTAATATCAATCGAAACATCAAACGAGTATTACAATCATTTAATATTTATTTTTAATATACCTTATTTATATATATAGATATATTTTAAATAATAATTATTATAATATCCTATTTTTATTTTATTAATTTTTAATAACAACAACATATAATACTTCAAATTATATTTCGAATTATTATTTATATATATACATACATATCTATTTACAATTAATTGTTCGTGAATCGTCGAGTGCAGTCGAAGGTCAATTGAATATATGAAACAGTTCAAACTTTATGAGACCCAACATTACAGACTTTGCTTATCGTGTCGGAAACATATAAAGATTAAGTTTAAATTTGGTTGAAAATTTCTGGGTCGTCACATATTGCTCTTTTTGTTACAGCTCAATCCAATAACAATAGGTACCTGCTACTGCAGCCTTATATTCCCGTTTCTGTTCCAGCTAAATCATCGCAATCCATCATCAAACCATTAATAAGAAGCTGCTACAGTGTCACTGTCTGTTTTAGCTCGAAACCTCAAACACCACCCACCCAGCTTTTATTCTTTCTTCTCCATGCATTCCTGTTATTGTTGCTCCTTTCCTGTTTCTGTTCGCACCCAAGAAACCACTATGCTACCGCTATTACTTTGTTACATATCCGTTTCAATCATGAACTTTAAAATATACATATATATATATATATATATATATATATATATATATATATATATATATATAAAGTTAAAAGTAGATGTATGATTTAGTGGGATACATGATTAGAGTAGGGTCTAGTGATGAGCTGGACGTTGTGTTATTAAAAAAATAAACTGAATCCTTAAATTGTTGATAATGGGGCCGTGATATTTTTCTTTGGACTAGACAAGAGGTCCGTAAACTTTGATTTGGTGTTGGGCCACCGCTCCTATTTTTTAGCTGGGCTTGTAGTTTTGCTTTTGGGCCAAATCATTGTTGGACTGCTGTTTTAAGTTGGGTCGTGATCCAACTTCTGTTGGTCCGAGTGATATATAGAACTAAAACATAGGATTGTTATATAAATGATGTACATGACCACGATGATACGTAAAGATTATTGATGATGATATTATGATGCGAAGATGTAATGATGATAACGATGGACGATAAGGATGGTGATGAGGTGAAATCGATTATTATGAGGATGACGTGATTAAATGATGATGATCATTATTGTTATTAAGATGATGAAGTGGTGATGAGATTATGAGAAAGCTGATAACCGTTTTATACATAATAAATAATTAAAAATGCGAATTATAACAAGAACTCACGAGTGCTTCAGTGGTTTGGAAGGAAGTTGTGAAACGAGAGGTTGCGAGTTCGAATCTGGGTAGCGATATTATTATTTTTTTACCAAGGGAGCTATACACTTAAGGTAGTATTATCATCATCATCATCATTATTATTATTATTATTATTATTATTATTATTATTATTATTATTATTATTATTATTATTATTATTATTATTATTATTATTATTATTATTATTATTATTATTATTATTATTATTATTATTATTATTTTTATTATTATTATTATTATTATTATTATTATTATTATTATTATTATTATTATTAGTATTATTATTATTATTATTATTATTATTATTATTATTATTATTATTATTATTATTATTATTATTATTATTATTATTAGGTATTAAGTATTATTATCAAAAGTATTATTTTCATTATCATTATTATTAAACTTATCATTTTTATTAAAACTAATATTATTATTATAATTATCAATATTTTTATTATCATTATTATTATTAACATTATTTTTATTATTATTATTATTATTATTATTATTATTATTATTATTACTATTATTATTATTATTAATATCATTATCATAATTATATATATATATATATATATATATATATATATATATATATATATATATATATATATATATATATATATATATATATATATATATATATATATATATTATTATTATTATTATTTTGATTATCATTAGTAATATCATTATTATCATGGTTATTGTTACTATAATTATTTTTATTACTAAGTATATTTACTATTATTATTATTATTATTATAAGATTATAAGATAATACAACTTTTTATTTATTATTATTATTTTAGCAAATAATAATTAGTTACATAAAACTATAATTAATACATATAACATATAATTTATTAAAATAACAAGTATATCACTAATAATATATAAATTCATTCGAATACAATTATATATGTTAATATATACATAAATGATATAGGTTCGTGAATCCGAGGTCAACCCTGCATTGTTCAGTTCCATCGTATGCATATTTTTACTACAAAATATCGTATCGTGAGTTTCATTTGATCCCTTTTTACTTACTTTTGAAATATATATTTTTGGGACTAAGAATACATGAAATGCTTTATAAATGTTTGACGAGATAGACACAAGCAAAACCTTCCTCTAATGAATTATTATACAGACAAGAAGTTCTGTTGGTTATTATATCGAATATTTCTCCCATTTATTATAGCTTGGTAACCTAAGAATTAGTGTTTATTATAATTGCCACAAATCGACGCGAATTCTAAAGATAGATCTATGGGCTTTGTCACGCCCCAGTCAGAGAATTTGAACTGCTTTAGTACTTCGAGGTTTATATATTATACAGACAGAATGATTCTGTAATTATCATACTGATTGCTTTATGCTGGTATGTTTTGAGGATATTATTTATGCGCATTATGTTAAGGTCGGTTACCAGGAAAAAGTTATATATATAGAGAATGATTTTTGCAGATGAGTGTTCCTGCTTATGTTTTTGTACACGAGATATGTGTACGGTTTTTAAGACTTATGAAAAATGATTTCGTACACGATATATGTGTACTGTATTTAAAAGAAATCGCATGGACATTACAGGTGGGTATAGGATACGGACCCATTTGTGCCAAGCATATTTAAATCTTGAAGTCTATCAAAATTATCAAAATTACTGAATTTTATTGTTTACAATAAACCTATGAACCTTTTGGTTGACACTTTTATAACATGTTTATTCTCAGGTCTGAAAGAAATCTTCCGCTGTGCATTTGCTCATTTTAAAGATATAACATGGAGTCGTTCATGGCATATTTAGGTCAGTACCTCGCAATTGGACAAGCTGTTGAAGACTTCGTTCAGGTAGATTAGGATGGGCCTTTACAAATTGGTTGATCATAGTTAATTGAATTTGGTGATTAATCAAAAAAGTGTTAAAAACGTATCAAGTAACTATTCACCCCCTCTAGTTACTTACAATATATATATATATATATATATATATATATATATATATATATATATATATATATATATATATATATATATATATATATATATTGGTAGGATCAAGGGGGAAGTAACCAATCAGGGGGAAGCGGGAGGAACCAAAATTGTTTTTTTTTCTTTTCATTTTTTGAAAAAACTTTGTTCTCGAACATTATAGATTGGATGAAAATATGAACATTTAATATAGAGACTTTGTGATAAATATTTTATTTTGGTGGGAAAACGCTCGAAGAAGTAATATATAACAATTATCGTGTTTTTCGAGCGTATGTTGAAGTTTTAGATATTAGGGTTTATAGGGTTTGAATATTAGGGTTTAGAAATTTAGGGTTTAGGGTTTAGATTTAGGATTTAGATTGATTTTTTAACACGAACGGTTTAGAGTTTATGGTTTAGGATTTGGTGTTTTGGGTTTATGGAATAAACCCAAAACACCAAACCCTAAACCCTAAACTCTAAATCGGGCTAAATTTTACTTCACAAAACATGAAAGAAAAAAAAACGTTCACATTCTTCACGAACAATATTATCTTGAATGTTATTTTTGTCGATCGTTTTCCCGCCTAAATAATAACATTCATCACGAAGTGTCTTTTCTAAATGTTAATATTTTCGTGTGATCTTAATGCCGGAAAAAAATTCCAAAAACAACGAAAAAAAATTTGCTTCCCCCCACTTTCCCCCCGATTGGTTACTTCCCCATTGATCCTGCCCCTATATATATATATATATATATATATATATATATATATATATATATATATATATATATATATATATATATATATACTAGTAAAATGACCCATGGAATCACGGGTTTGTTTAAACGAAACAGTTTAATGATATGTTTTACCTATTAAGTGAACGTAAATGCTAAAATTATTTAGTTTAATGACCCGTGAAACCACAGAGTCCGACTAAGAAACTCGTCAGCTTAACATTTCATCAAAAAACCTAAAATGCATGTTAAACAATCCACATCTAATCATAAGAGATAATTTTGGTTGTCATTTTATTTTAAAAGTGTAAATCAAAATATAAATTAATTAAAATAATTCAAAATTATTTAATTTTAAAAACTAAAATAATTATTAATAAGATTTAATAATAAAAGTTAATTAATAAGATTTAACTTTAATTCAAAATTATTTAGATTAATGACATCACTACCATGCTTAGATTTTTTTCTTTTTTTTAATTTTTTTCTTAAAAAAAATTAGTCTAATAATTATATTATCATTATAGGATTTTAATATTAACTATAGGTATATATATATATATATATATATATATATATATATATATATATATATATATATATATATATATATATATGAGTTGTAATACCTTAAATCCAATAATTTGCTTAAAATCCAACGGACCAATCAGAGTGATCAGAGTGCGACATGTGGCACGACAATCACATGTGATTGAAAAAGAAATTAATTTTTTTTTTTAAATTTGAAAAAAAAAAGTTTGAAATTTTTTTTCGAATATTTTTTTTTTTTAAATTTAGCATGTGAAATCCAATCACATGTAATTATCAAACTCAATCACATGTGATTGTAAAACACAATCACATGTGATTGAAATCAATTTTTTTTCAAAATTTCAGACTTTAATTCGGTGATTTGATCAAGTTTTGATCAAAAACTTGGTGTTTTGAAGGATTTAGCACAAATTTGCTAAAATTTGTCATTTTACCAAATAAATTTTTTTAAATCACATGTGATTGAGTTTTAGAATCAAATGTGATTGGCATGTAAAATCACATATGATTTACTGCATGTCAAATTCAATCACATGTGATTAAAAAAACAATTCGAAAAAAAAATTTCGAAAAAAATAACTTTTTAAATTTTTTTTTGTTTGAATTTTTTTCCAATCACATGTGATTATCGCGCCACGTGTCGCACTCTGGTTAGTTCCTTAGATCTCAACTTAAAAGTTGGTTTCACTTGAATATTTCTCTTTCTATATATTGTAGTAATCTAATGAGAACATTCTCATTTAATATAAACAATGAGAATAAATGTGAGCCACACAAATTTATTTTATCAACAACTAATTAATAGGTAAAATCACTGTTCTAAACGGCGTCCGTTGAATCCGTTGCGACGCCCGTTGCGATGTTTTGGTGACTAAACTGTTTCGACCCCGTCCCGTTTTCTTATAAGTTGGTCAACGATCAAAAGTCAGGTCAAATACAGGAAAAATTGGGTCAACGCCAGTCAAAAGTCAGAAATTCGGTTAAAATCGGTCATAAGTCGGTCAAATCAATCAAAATTGACTTAGTTTAGTATTATGTTTTGTATTATATTAACGCTGATAGCAATTATAGATACAAACTTTTCAATGAAAGTTTTTTAGCTCTAAAATATGTGTAAATATATATATATATATATATATATATATATATATATATATATATATATATATATATATATATATATATATATATATATATTTATATTTAGTCAACATTAGTCAACATCCGTTTCGACCTCGTCTAGGCCCCGTTTTTTCCGTTGCGACGTTTTGAGGTCGTTACCATTTCGGCCCCGTCTCGCGTCTTTTTCAACCTTGGGTAAAATGATACTCCAAATTTTCTTAAAACTCTTTTCTATCTCCTATTTAACTTCATCAGTTATTTTCTCAAACCTTTTACACAAGCATCCGATCGTAATTATTAAATTCAAACATATGTTGCATCTATAATACTAATTGATTTTTTTTACCATCCAGGGATGCATCGATTTAACAAAAAAATAAGGATGCAAAATATGTTAATTATTATCCAGTGATGCGTCAACTTTAAAATTATTACCATAAAATACATCAATTAACCAAAACAAAAATGAATATATACATATATATATATATATATATATATATATATATATATATATATATATATATATATATATATATATATATATATATATATATGTTAAAAAGGCGAAGCATACATAGTCGTTTGCATCCTACACCCAACGTTTGCATACTATTATAAATTTTACTATTTTACATGTAGAAACTAAGTACACTGTACATGGAAGGAGAGAAATAGCAGTTATGGAATATAATATAAATTGAGTATGGAAGTTTGTTAGGAGATAAAAGTGGAAGAAAAAAGTAACGTAATTCCAATGCCGCTATTCAAGTAAATAATTACTATACTATCTAATAGACAAAAATGATGAATAGTAATTAGGGGCATTTTCATCATTTCATTTTTTTATTCTAATTAAATTTCACTACACCAACAAAGACCCCCACACTTTTTTCAAATATTCAAATTGACCCCACAAACAGAAGGGTAAAGTGTCAAATAACCATTTTCATAAAAAATCTTAAATAAACTCCACCCAAATATTCAACGGGTCATATCTTCTCGCTCGCAACGAGTTAAAATTTTTCCGACACCATCGTTAAACTCGAAATAATTTTAGGAACACAATGTCACTAGCTATATGCAAAACGGATATTTTTTAAAAAACGCTAAATATTTGGGGAACTTTTCATACACGTTGATTTTGCGTTAAATTTTTAAAAGTCGATAATTACATAGCTAAACGCGGAGATGGACATATATTATTAATTTAAAATAACATTTAAATCTGTCACGGGTTATACCTTTTAGTTCGACTCGAGTTGTGCTTCAACGACATCATTCTTTAGCCACAAAATAATTTTACAAACTAAACGCAATAAAATACATTGAAAACCGAACCCCCGGAGCAAAGCGAGGGTTCAACAACTAGTTAATAATTATTGATTAAGAAATGAGTGGTCCACAAGTGTTCTCAACAATATTTAATGTGAGAATGTTCTCACTTGATCACATTTCTATATATATATATATATATATATATATATATATATATATATATATATATATATATATATATATATATATATATATATATATGGAGAGGATACAGTGAAAACTTTTTAGTGTGAGAATTCTAGGAACTCCAAAAACACTCCAAATACACTGAAATTCGAGCGAAAAAGGTGCACGGGCGAGAAAAAAAAGAAATTCGAGCAAAAATAAAAAACACGGACAAACAAAAAAATTCATAGTCGAGTAATTTTTTTTCGTTCGAATTTCAAAATGTAGAACACATTTTTGTTCGAATATCAGTATTTTTGTTCGAATACCCGTGTGTTCTACATTTGTTTGTTCGACTATCAAAAATGTAGAACACAAAATTGTTCGCCCGCCTTTTTTCGTTCGAATATCACTTTTTTGTTCGCCCTTGTCCCATTTTTTGTTCGAATTGCTTTTATTTGTTTGTCCGTGTTCCATTTTTGCTCGAATTTCCCTTTTTTGCTCGAATTTCCCTTTTTTGGTCGAATTTCAATGTATTTTTGAGTTCCCAGGGTTCTCACACAAAAAAGTTCTCATTTGATCCATCTACTATATATATATATATATATATATATATATATATATATATATATATATATATATATATATATATATATATATATATATATATATATATATATATATATATAGTGGTAGGATCAAGAGGGAAGTAACCAATCGGGGGTAAGCAAAAAAAAATTTCTTTTCGTTTTTTGAAAAAAATTTGTTCACCGAACATTATAGATTGGATGAAAATAAGAACATTTAGAAAAGACACTTCGTGATGAATGTTATTATTTTGGCGGAAAAACGCTTGAAGAAGTAATATATAACAATTATCATGTTTTTCGAGCGTATGTTGAGGTTTTAGACATTAGGGTTTAGATATTAGGGTTTAGATATTAGGGTTTATAGGGTTTAGATATGTAGTGACCCGAACTTTTCCATGTTTATATATATTAAATGAGATTGATATTTACATGATTAAATGTTTCCAACATGATAAGCAATCAAACTTGTTAAGACTTGATTATTTGAAATGAGTTTCATATAGACAATTGACCACCCAAGTAGAACGGCGATTCATGAACGTTAAAAACTTGTAAAAACTACATGATGTTACATAAATGGATATATATATGGTTAACATGAGATTATGATAAGTAAGTATCTCTATAAATATGTTAACAATGAGTTATATACAAACAAATGAGATTATTGATTTAAGAAACTCGAAAATGATATATATAACGATTATCGTTATAACAACGTCTTACTAAATACATATGTATCATATTAAGATATTTTTACACTATTTTTAACATGATAAAATGATAATTAAGTAAATCATTAAGTGTGTTAACAATGAACTACATATGTAAAAACAAGACTACTAACTTAAGGATTTCGAAACGAGACATGTATGTAACGATTATCGTTGTAATAGTATTTTAACATATATATATATATACACTATTTTATTATGTTTAACATCTTATTTAAGTATTATAACAATGGATTAATTACATTTAACAAGATCGTTAACTTAAAGGTTTCAAAACAACACTTACATGTAACAACTAACGGTGACTTAACGACTCAGTTAAAATGTATATACATGTAGTGTATTAATATGTATTAGTACACTTTTGAAAGACTTCAAGACACATATCAAAGTACTTCTACTTAGCAAAAATGCTCACAATTACAGTCTCATTCATTTTCATCAACAATTCTACTCGTATGTACCCGTATTCGTACTCGTACAATACACAGCTTCTAGATGTATTTACTATTGGTATATACACCTTTAATCATTCATTATTAGCAGCCATATTAGAGTCAAAAACATGTGGAACCATTATTTAACAACTTGTATGACTAATGAGCTAAAAACAAACTTAAGGATCTTTTTTTTTCTTTATAACAAGTAATCCCGTTTTAATGATTTCACCCCATTTTTCCATTCCATTTTCTCATACTTACACTCCAAATTCTCTTTCAAAATACTCCTAACATCATACTTGATCATCTCCAAGCATTTTCACCATCTTTTAGCTTCAATTACAAGCTTTAATCATCATAAAAACAACCATTCAAGAACACTTCAAGAAATCTTTCAAACTTGCTAGCTTAATTCCAATCTTGCAAATTCATTTCAAGTGATCATCCAATCTCAAGAAATCTTTTTATTTATAGTAAGATATCTTTCTAATTCAAGGTAATACTCATACTCAAACTTTGATTCAATTTCTATAACTATAACAATCTTATTTCGAGTGAAAATCTTACTTGAACTTGTTTTCGTGTCATGATTCTACTTCAAGAACTTTCAAGCCATCCAAGGATCCTTTGAAGCTAGATCTATTTTTCTCTTTTCCAGTAGGTTTATCCACAAAACTTTAGATAGTAATGATGTTCATAACATCATTCAATTTATACATATAAAGCTATCTTATTCGAAGATTTAAACTTGTAATCACTAAAACATAGTTTAGTTAATTCTAAACTTGTTTGCAAATAAAGTTAATCCTTCTAAATTGACTTTTAAAATCAACTAAACACATGTTCTATATCTATATGATATGCTAACTTAATGATTTAAAATCTGGAAACACGAAAAACACCGTAAAATCGGACATACGCCGTCGTAGTAACACCACGGGCTGTTTTGGGTTAGTTAATTAAAAACTATGATAAACTTTGATTTAAAAGTTTTTCTTCTGGAAAAATGATTTTTCTTATGAACATGAAACTATATCCAAAAATAATGGTTAAACTCAAAGTGGAAGTATGTTTTTCAAAATGGTCATCAAGACGTCGTTCTTTCGACTGAAATGACTACCTCTTATAATATTGACTTGTAACCTGTATTTCCGATTATAAACTTATAATTTTTCTGTTTAGATTCATAAACTTAAGTTCAATATGAAGCCATAGTAACTTGAATCACTCAAAACAGATTTAAAACGAAGAAGTTATGGGTAAAACAAAATTGAAAAATTTTTATTTATTGTAGCTACGAAAATTTTATAACAAATCCATATTAATCATATCCTAGCTAACTTATATTGTATTATACATGTATTATGTAATCTTGGGATACCATAGAAACGTATACAATGTTTTGACATATCATATCGACCCATGTATATATATTATTTAGAACAACCATAGACACTCTATATGCAGTAATGTTTGAGTTAGCTATACAGGGTTGAGGTTGATTCCAAAAATATATATACTTTGAGTTGTGATCTAGCCTGATACGTACACACACTGGGTCGTGGATTGATTCAAGATAATATATATATATTGATTTATTTCTGTACATCTAACTGTGGACAACTAGTTGTAGGTTACTAATGAGGACAGCTGACTTAATAAACTTAAATCATTAAAATGTAATAAAAAATATTGTGAATATATTTTGATCATACTTTGATGTATATGTACATATTGTTATAGGTTCGTGAATCGACCAGTGGCCAAGTCTTATTTCCGGCAAAGTAAAAATCTGTGAAAGTGAGTTATAGTCCCACTTTTAAAATCTATTATTTTGGGATGAGAATACATGCAGTTTATAAATGTTTTACAAAATAGACACAAGTAATCGAAACTACTTTCTATGTTGGATTATCGAACCGAATATGCCCCTTTTTAGCTTGGTAGCCTAAGAATTAGGGAAATGGCCCCTAATTGACGCGAATCCTAAAGATAGATCTATTTGACCCAACAAGCCTCATCCGAGTATGGATGCTTTAGTACTTCGAATTATCATATCCGATGAGAGTCCCGGAATGATGGGGATATTCTATATGCATCCTGTTAAGGTCGGTTACCATGTGTTCAACATATGAATGAATTTTTATCTCTATGCAGTTTGCGAAATGCCTTATATGAGATGTATATTTATGGAAAAACTGAAATCTTGTGGTCTATTATTATGATTTGATAATATGTAGGTTAAACCTATAACTCACCAACATTTTTGTTGACGTTTTAAGCATGTTTATTCTCAGGTGATTATTAAGAGCTTTCGCTGTTGCATATTAAATTAAGGACAAGATTTGGAGTCCATGATTGTATGATATTGTGTAAAAACTGCATTCAAGATCTTAGTTCGATGTAACATATTTTTATTGTAAACCATTATGTAATGGTCGTGTGTAAACGGTATATTTTAGATTATCATTTCTTGATAATCTACGTAATGCTTTTTAAACCTTTATCGATAAAAATAAAGGTGATGGTTACTTTAAAAATGAATGCAGTCTTTGAAAAACGTTTCATATAGAGGTCAAAACCTCTCGACGAAATCAATTAATATGGAACGTTTATAGTCAATATGAACGGGACATTTCAGTTGGTATCAGAGCGTTGGTCTTAGAGAACCAGAAATTTACATTAGTGTGTCTTATCGAGTATGTAGGATGCATTAGTGAGTCTGGACTACTACCGTATATTTTTCTTTAAAAACGATTGCTTAACACTTTTTGTTTAAAACTATATATATTTAACATGTAAATATTATGTGATATATTGATCTCTTAACGTGTTTGATAATGTGTGATAGATGTCTACCTCTAGTACAAATCCCATCGACTCACCTAATAATAATGAAGAGTCAAATATATTTTGAGAAGATTCACAAATTCCCGAAGAGGAACCGGAAGAAGAGTATCCGGAAGAAGAGGAACCCGAAGAGGAGGAACCGGAAGAGGAGGAATCGGAAGAAGAGGTTCCGGAGGGGGAAATTTTAGGAACCACTAAAAAACAGAAAAATAAAAGAAAACCCTCAACTAATGGACCAAAATTAATAATGGTCAACGGTGTTTCCGCCGAGGAAGCAAAATATTGGGAAGATTACCAATATTGGGAAGATTACCAATTTTTTGATGAATCGGATCCCGATGAGTATTCCGATGATGTTACTGAAATTACCTCGACCGAATTTGAAAAAGCAAAAGAAAATAATAAGGGAAAGGGCATTAAAATAGAGAAACTTGATTCCAACCCCGATGAACTGTATATGTATCGTCAACACCCGTATTTCTTAAGTTGTAACAATAACCAGGGAACCTCTAAGCCACCAGGTTTTTCTAGACCATTTGGGAAAAGAACGGCTCGTATTAGGGGAGCATCATATATCCCTAGAAAGTTAGCAAAACGAAACAAGTTCGAAGAGGAAGAAACAAGTGAGTCGGAATAAAGAGTTGTAATCATGAGGTGTAAAATATGTAATATAATTGTGCTTGTACTATTATGTTGTATATGAAAATTACTTGTATTATTTGATAATTATCTTTTACAAATCTAACCCTTGTCTATTTTTACAGTATAAAAACAAAATGGATGTTAAGGATAGACAACCAAAAATTTTAGAAGACCTACCCGGGGACATGATTGATGAAATCTTGTCTAAAGTCGGTCAAAATTCATCGGCACAGTTATTTACGGCAAAATTAGTTTGTAGAATATTTGATGAACGTTCCAGGCATGCCTTAGTTTATAAAAGGCTTTCATTTGAAAGATGGAGTATATCACATTGGGGAAACCGTAAGTTACGCCGTATATATATATATATATATATATATATATATATATATATATATATATATATATATATATATATATATATATATATATATATATATATATATATATATATATATCTTTACTTTAAAGCGTTAAATGCGGGGAACTCAAATGCAATTTTACGCTACGGGTTAAAAACCTATTTTGACTCAACATATCCTAACATAGGACTTCGAGCTTTAGAAAGAGCTGCTAACATGCAACATAAAGAAGCATGTTATGCTTACGAGTTAGTGATGTTCGCTTTTCACCAAAGTGAGAAAAAGAACATCGGATTTCAACTTTTAAATAAAACCTTCCCACAAGTGACGGATTCAGTAGTTGGGGTGAGAAACAAGGTTTTTAGATTATTACGGGGCAGTTAGACATTATGAAACTCTCGTCCCTTCGACGATATTACAACATGCTGTCTTGTCAACGGTCACAACGGTTATGTTCTACAAGACCAAGGATGGGAAGTAGTCTTAGTAAAACCAGAATGCATGACTTGTTTCTGGACGTATGAATTACGTGTCTTTATTGCCTTTGTTGAACGACTTGCGTATTAACTAGAATTGTCTTCACAACTGCTTTATATCAAAGTTTTTATGTGCTATATTTCATGTTATGTAAAATAGCGGTATTGTAAGTTTGCAAAATATTGTATATAAGTTTGAATGTGAAATAGTATTGTAATCAGTTTTTCAAATAGAATTGTAATAGTTGAATTGTATATATTAGCTACTAAGTATGAACTTAACGGGTACGTACTACCCGAATTAAAATTATAAAATGCTAATATGAAGAAAAAACTACCAAAGAGCCAATGGCTTGGCGGTATCGAGGTCACCCTTACAACCTTGAGGTTGAGGGTTCGAGTCCTGCTTAGGACAATTCGTGGTGTATATATTCGAGTTAGATTTAGGTGGGTGTGTGAGTTTGCCTTTCAAAAAAAAAAAAAAAAAATATGAAGAAAAAACTTTTATAAATAAGTTCATATTATGCTACGAAATACTATTGACTACTCTTAATATTCTATATGATTAACTTAATTCTTTTGGCTATTTTTGAAGGAAATGGCACCGACTACTCATCAGAACTTGAACATGAGCGAGGAAGACTTCCGTGTTTTCCTTGCTGCGAACATAGCTGCGGTGCAAGCCGCAATGACAAATAACAACAATAACTCTAGTTCTAGCAGTGGAACAGATTTCACAAGAACTCGTGTAGGATGCTCCTACAAAGAATTCACTGCCTGCAAACCTTTGGAATTTTATGGAACCGAGAGTCCAATCGGATTGAAACGGTGGACCGAAAAGGTTGAATTAGTGTTTTCCATAAGTAAATGTACTGAAGAAGACAAAGTAAAGTACGCTACGCATGCCTTCACAGGTACTGCGTTAACATGGTGGAATACCTACCTCGAGCAAGAAGGACAAGATGCTGCTTACGCATTACCATGGTCATCATTCAATCACCTAATGATTGAGCAGTATCGTCCCAGAAACGAGGTCAATAAGCTCAAGGTAGAGCTTAGAGGATTACGAACGCAAGGTTTCGACATCACCACGTACGAACGACGATTCACAGAGTTGTGTCTATTGTGTCCAAGAGCGTTCGAAGATGAAGAGGAGAAGATTGATGCATTTGTAAAAGGCTTACCGGAGATGATTCAAGAATATGTGAGTTCACACGAGCCCGCCTCCATACAAAAGGCAAGTCGAATGGCTCAAAAACTCATAAATCAGATTGAGGAAAGAATTAAGGAGCAGGCGGTCGAAGAGGCCAAAACGAAGCAAGTCAAGAGAAAGTGGGAAGAACCCGGTGACAAGAGTCACAATTTCAACAATCAACACAACAACAGTAACTATCGCTTCAACAATCAACACCACAACCACAACCAAAATTGCACCATTTTTCGCAACAACAAACGCAACAAAAACCATTCCAACAATAACAACTACAACAATCATCCCAACAACAATACCAACCGCAACAACAACAATCCCAACAACAAGCTCAATATCAACACTGGTATTCAAAATCATAAAATTCCGTGTCTAAGGTGTGAAGGGTACCATCGAACTACTTTTTATCCTGCAACATGTACCAAATGTAATAGAAAGGGTCATGATAAAATTAAGTGTGAAGTTTAT
Source organism: Rutidosis leptorrhynchoides (assembly GCF_046630445.1). NCBI lineage: Eukaryota > Viridiplantae > Streptophyta > Magnoliopsida > Asterales > Asteraceae > Rutidosis > Rutidosis leptorrhynchoides. Next base: position 317,732,776 of record NC_092335.1, on the reverse strand, counting down.
GGACCATCGGGTAAAGGAACAAGTAATGCCCACATTATTTGTTATGGATGCGAGAAGAAGGGCTACTACAATACTACGTGCCCAAACCAGGGAAATAATAATGGGCAAAGCCGTAGGAGAGTTTTTAACATTAATGCGGAAGAAGCGCAGGAAGACCCGGAGCTTGTTACGGGTACGTTTCTTATCAATGAAAAACCTGCTTATGTTTTATTTGATTCGGGTGCGGATAGAAGCTATATGAGTAGAGATTTTTTTGCTAAATTAAGTGGTCCATTGACGCCTATGAATAATAAATTTTTACTCGAATTAGCAAACGGTAAATTAATTTTGGCATATAAAATATGTCGGAATTGAGAAATTAAACTGGTTAGTGAAACGTTTAAGATTGATTTGATACCAGTAGAGTTAGGGAGTTTTGATGTAATAATTGGCATGGACTGGTTGAAAAAGGAGAAAGCAGAGATCGTATGTTACAAAAATGCAATTCGCATTGTACGAGAAGAAGGAAAACCCTTAATGGTATACGGAGAAAAGAGCAACGCGAAGCTAAATCTTATTAGTAATTTGAAGGCGCAAAAGCTAATAAAAAAAGGTTTCTATGCTGTGCTAGCACATGTCGAGAAAGTACAAACCGAAGAAAAGAACATCAATGATGTTCACGTCGCAAAAGAATTTCCCGATTTATTTTCGAAAGAATTACCAGGACTACCTCCACACCGATCTGTTGAATTTCAAATAGATCTTGTACCAGGAGCTGCACCAATAGCTCGTGCTCCATACAAACTCGCACCCAGCGAAATGAAGGAACTCCAAAGTCAATTACAAGAACTTTTAGAGCGTGGTTTCATTCAACCAAGCACATCACCGTGGGGAGCTCCTGTTTTGTTTGTCAAGAAGAAAGATGGTACATTCAGGTTGTGTATCGACTACCGAGAGTTGAACAAGCTTACCATCAAGAACCGTTACCCACTACCGAGAATCGACGACTTATTTGATCAACTACAAGGCTCGTCGATTTATTCGAAGATCGATTTACGTTCCGGGTATCATCAAATGCGGGTGAAGGAGGATTATATTCCAAAGACTGCTTTCAGGACGCGTTACGGTCATTACGAGTTTATGGTTATGCCGTTTGGATTGACTAACACACTAGCTGTGTTCATGGACCTCATGAACCGTGTGTGTGGGCCATATCTCGACAAGTTTGTCATTGTTTTTATCGATGACATACTTATTTACTCAAAGAATGAGCAAGAGCACGAAGAACATTTGAGAAAAGTGCTAGAGTTGTTGAGGAAAGAAAAACTGTACGCTAAGTTTTCAAAGTGTGTATTTTGGTTAGAAGAAGTTCAATTCCTCGGTCCCATAGTGAACAAAGAAGGTATTCAGGTGGATCCGGCAAAGATTGAAACTGTTGAAAAATGGAAAACCCCGAAAACTCCGAAACATATACGCCAATTTTTAGGACTAGCTGGTTACTACAGAAGATTCATCCAAGATTTTTCCAAAATAGCAAAACTCTTGACTGCATTAACGCATAAAGGGAAGAAATTCGAATGGAAGGATGAGCAGGAGAAAGCGTTTCAATTGTTGAAGAAAAAGTTAACTACGTCACCTATATTGTCATTGCCTGAAGGGAATGATGATTTTGTGATATATTGTGACGCCTCAAAGCAAGGTCTCGGTTGTGTATTAATGCAACGAATGAAGGTAATTGCTTATGCGTCTAGACAATTGAAGATTCACGAGCAGAATTATACGACGCATGATTTAGAATTAGGCGTGGTTGTTTTTAATTTAAAGACTTGGAGGCACTATTTATATGGGGTCAAAAGTATTATATATACCGACCACAAAAGTCTTCAACACATATTTAATCAGAAACAACTGAACATGAGGCAGCGTAGATGGATTAAGTTATTGAATGATTACGATTTCGAGATTCGTTACCACCCGGGGAAGGCGAATGTGGTAGCCGACGCTTTGAGTAGAAAGGACAGATAACCTATACGGGTAAAAGCTATGAATATAATTATTCGTACTAACCTTACTACTCAAATAAAGGAGGCGCAACAGGGATTTGTAAAAGAAGGGAATTTGAAAAATGAAATACCCAAAGGGTCGGAGAAACACCTTAATATTCGGGAAGACGGAACTCGATATAGAGCTGAAAGAATTTGGGTACCAAGGTTTGGAGATGTGAGAGAAAAGGTACTTAAGGAAGCACATAAAACCAGATATTCAATACATCCCGGAGCGGGGAAGATGTACAAAGATCTCAAGAAACACTTTTGGTGGCCGGGTATAAAAGTCGATATTGCTAGATACGTAGGAGAATGTTTGACGTGTTCTAAGGTCAAAGCTGAAAATCAGAAACCATCAGGTCTACTTCAATAACCCGAATGCATACCATTTCATAATACATCCAACTATAATTGACTTAATAATAATCTTGATGAACTCAATCACTCGAATGCAACGTCTTTCGAAATATGCCATGAATGACTCCAAGTAATATCCTTAAAATAAGCTAATGCACAGCAAAAAATTTCTTTAATACCTAAGAATAAACATGCTTTAAAGTGTCAACCAAAAGGTTGGTGAGTTCATTAGTTTATCGTACTCAATCATTTCCATAAATTTAATAGACCACAAGATTTCATTTAATCAATAATCATACACTCGCAAGTGTTTAAAATTCATTCTTATGGATTGAACACCTGGTAACCGACATTAACAAAATGCATCTAGAATATCCCCAAACATATAAACATCGAAGTACTAAAGCAGTTCAAATTCTCTGACTGGGGCGTGTCAAAGCCCATAGACCTATCTTTAGGATTCGCGTCAATTGGTGGCAATTATAATAAACACCAATTCTTAGGCTACCAAGTTCAACAAGGGCGATATCCGGTATAACAATTCAACTATAGAACGTAGTTTCGATTACTTGTGTCTATTTCGTCAAACATTTATAAAAGTGCATGTATTCTCAGTGCCAAAAATATATATTGCAAAAGCATTTAAAAGGGGAGCAAATGAAACTCACAATACTATATTTCATAGTAAAAATACATATGACGTCATTGAACAAGTGCAAGGTTGGCCTCGGATTCACGAACCTATATATATATATATATATATATATATATATATATATATATATATATATATATATATATATATATATATATATATATATATATATATATATACGTATATATATATATACGTATATATATATACGTATATATATATATACGTATATATATATACGTATATATATATATATACGTATATATATACGTATATATATATATACGTATATATACGTATATATACGTATATATATACATATATATACGTATATATATACGTATACGTATATATATACATATATATATACATACATATATATATATACGTATATATTTATACATATACGTATATATATACGTATATATTTATACATACATATATATATACGTATATATTTATACGTATATATATATACATATATATTTATACGTATATATATACGTATATATATACATATATATATATATACGTATATATATACGTATATATATACGTATATATATATATATACGTATATATATACGTATATATATACGTATATATATATATATATATATATATATATATATATACGTTGGTCAATATCAGTCTAACAATTTAGGTCAATTCGTAGTGTATCACAATCCTAATGATCAAGATTATCATGCAAAAGTCAACAAAAATCAATTTGACTCAAAATGACTTCGAACACTTCATACATGTTTATTATATAGCTTAAATATAGTTGTTTTATATATTTAAATATATTTATCAAATTTTATTAGAGTAAATAATAATACAAGTCATTTATTAATAAATAAAGATTTATATTAAAATTTATATATAAAAATATACTTTTATATATTTTAAGTAATAAAATTTATACAGTTCACACAATATTATAAAAACATGGTGGTATGTATTATTAAAGTAATTATATTACGTGTGGTAAAAATATTTTTGTATCACATATATGTTTGATAAAATAATATTGATAATAATAATAATAATAAGTAACAGTTGTCTTATTTTGTAATAATAATAATAATAATTATAATAATTATTCTACTAATAATAAAAACAATATTTATATTTACAAATGATGATATTAATTATGATAAAATGATAATTCTAATCGTGATAATTATAACGATACTTTTTAATATTAACTGTAATAATAATAATATCTTATATAATAGTAATTCTATTCAAAATGATAATTTTTAATATACTAAAATGATATTTTATAATAACAATGACATTTCTATTAAAAATGATAATTTTAATAAAAATGATAGTTTTAATATAAATGATACTTTTAATAATAATAATAATGAGAAAAAATAATGAAAAAGGATATTCTTCTCTTAAATCAATATCATACAATATTTTAATTTCATCATGATACTTATACTCGTTATTTCCTAATCGATTTCTTTAATAGCTTTTACTCCTCTTTTAAATCGCATTCATAATAATGATAATAATATTAGTCATAATAATTAGATGATACTAATATTAATTTTTAATGATAATGATACTAATAATAATAAATATTATAATAACATTAATGATAATACTAATAACTATTTTAATGATAATAAATAATATAATAATAATAATAATAATAATGATAATGTTATTAATAATCTTGATGATAATAACGATAGTAATACTAATATAAATGACAATTTTTAATGATAACATTTATAATGATAATGATAATAATAATAATAATAATAATAATAATTATTATTATTATTATTATTAGTTAATAATAATAACGACGATAGTAATAATAATTATTATTTTAACAATAATACTTAAAATTATAGATAATTCAATTGACTACATCTTTTAATCCGTTCATCGAAACTATTCGATATCTAAATGAAAAGTTATTGATTTTTCGCCAGCTTTCGAACGACATGCATATCATATACCTTATCTCAGTAGTATGTGTATTAAACTCATGATCTATAATAAACTATTTAACGACAAAATTAAACATACAAGCATGCATAATCATATATACTCGAGCACTAGTCAGGGGTTAAGTTATGAGTGCTCACGTATCAATATTGTGATTCAATATTGCAGGAAAGTACGTAGACGCAACGGAGATGATAAACACTAGTTTGACCTCATGAGCATACTCTCGAATATTATCCATAACCTCCATAGCTATAACCCATAATTTCCTTAGCCCTATCCCGCTCACAAAATCCATTTTGAAAACATGCGAGCAGAACCTCGTCGTAGTATTTTATGTATACTAATAATATCTTGAAATAATACAGAGTAAATATATATCTATATATAAATCGATTGAGAGAGTTTAGAGAAATATATTTTTCAAGTTTCTATGAAATAATAAAACCTATTGAATTCTATTTATAATAGATTTTTAAATTATTAAAGTGAATTATTAAAATATGAATTATTAAAGTATGAATTATTAAAGTGAATTATTAAAGTTAAAGTAAAGTAAAAGTAAAAGTAAAGTAAAGGTAAAGTTAAAGTATAGTAAAAGTATAAAACTATGTACGTATAATACGCGTATAAATATATATAATATTAATTTAATTCGTTATATATATTTAATAAAATAAAATATAAATATCGTTATCTTTATCATACTGGTTAAGTAATGAGTTGTCAAAAGTAGTTCTAGATATATATAAAAGTTATATACATTTTAATAATAAATAAGTTCTTTTTAAACTGAAAACGTTTTTATACGTCTGAAACTAAATCAAATAAATATGATAATTTTGTTTTCCAAAACTAAATATATTTAAGAATTATTTTGTTAAAAGGTTAAAATAATGGAAATCGTTATATCATAAAATGTTTTAGAAAAGTAGAATTATATATATTCATAATAGGTTTCAAGTTTTTAAATTATAGTCTGTTGGTGAAGCATGGGATAAAGTCCAAAGGTTAAATAAACGTACGAAATCATTTTAAGGTAAAACGTCGATATCTATTTTCTAAGTTATCTATATTCCATTACTTTACTTTAACATTAAATATTAAATATTATGAAAAACTAATAATTACTGTATCAAAAGTCGCGAGGAAAATATTGTAAAGCATGAATTGAAAATCAAACAGGAATCTCCACTTACCCTTGTCTAATTCACGTTAATTGATACTTTTGTTTTTACTTGTAAATCACTTTATCAATTATTCCGTATACCATTAAAAAGAAAAGGTTTCCTAAATCAAAGTTGATCTCTCAACAGAGACCCGTAATCATAACGTAATGTATCTTGATAATTCAATTATTTGATATTATCTTTTAATTCCGTTGATAAATCTCTTGAAATAATTACGTACATGTAAAGTATTATTTATCTAATACTTTGTTAACGTTCTCAAGTCATATAATAGACTTCGTAACTTATTTTCATATTTATCAAACCGTTTAATATTTCATTAATATTTCTCAATTTAATAATCACACATATGTATATATTCATACACATCTATTTATACATAATTGTTCGTGAATCGTCAAGAGCAGTCGAAGGGTAAATGAATATATGAACACAGTTCAAAGTTTTTGAGATTTCAATATTACAAACTTTGCTTGTCGTGTCGAAAACATATAAAGTTTAAGTTTAAATTCGATCGAAAATTTATGGGTTGTCACAGTACCTACCCGTTAAAGAAATTTCGTCCCGAAATTTGATTGGGATGGTCATGGTTGACAATAAGTATGTTTTCATGATGCACACAAGCTGAAAATTAGAGTTTTATCATCAGCGAGTAATATGGATAAAACAATTCGATTATGCGAAGAGTACGAGTGAAGTTATCACAAAATAGTGAAATGAGTAAATGTAGATTCGTCATATCTTTTGACGTAGACAGAATTTATTTTCAGAGTTCAAGGGATTTTGGAGAAAATCTTTGTAATAAGATTTGATTCTTCGGTAATTAAGAAATTAGGATCCTCTTCGGTTAAATGCGATGATCTGTCTCGATTGCTCTGTCTGAGATTTCACTATAAGTCTACCCTCTTCGTTTCCTTATTTCCATAGCTCATATTTTCTATTCTTTCTCCCCCATTTCATACTTTAAAGCATTCGTCAATATGCTCCATCCAGTTCTAATCCTTGATATACTGCTAACTTTTATATCCGTCATTCTTCTTTTTCATCTGTCACCGGAAGAATCTATTCACTTCTACTATACTCTTGGTTTTATAGTGTTTCTAGTCTTCCCTTGTCTTTATATTCCTATATGCATCGATATATACGGTTTATAACTTCTGGGTGGTTGTTGGGTTTTATATCTTCCCTTATATTTCGATGTCTCTGCTTTTGTCTTTCCATAATCATTGACATCCATAGTTAATACTCTCTCCAATTTACTGTGATTTATACTCTCATTGATATTTTGAAGCTTCATGCTTTTGTTTTATCTTCCCAACTTCAAATCAAGAGAATAATGGTCCTGAATATGTAGGTATGAATTTCAGAATGAACATAATTAATGTTCTAAGAAAGAAATTGTAATGGTAAAATCTTGATTTGTCAAGTTACCAGAATATCCGAAAAGGACTGAATCATCAAGAAAATATTTTCTTGATATTTTTAGAGGTTAAATAGAATACCAGAGTCGTGTAACATGGCACAGGTGTCATCTGTGAATCGTCATGTCCCATTAGAAACTCAGCATGACTTACTGTAATATAATCACGTTGATCAAGTGTCATTATATTATACTAACTCATGCTTCAGTTCCCAACACTACTTCAAAAACATTCATATTTTAAACTCGAATCTTTCAGAATTTAAAAACTAACACAGTTTCTTTTATGATGTAACGCAGATAGCGCGAAGAGATAAATTGATTTCAGATAAGGATAGTTATGAAGATATCCTCAGAAATATCGAGGATATTTATAATAAAAGATACAATGATATCTTAGAATTTCTAATATCGATAGATGATGAAGGAGATTTGTCCATAAAGGTTTAGAGTCAGAAGTAAGGTATTCGTTAATGACTTCTGCAGGCACTGAATCATTTGGATCCTTTGCAGGAAGATTTAGTCTTTGTGACTTATCCATAGCTTCCTTCATGGTTTGCTCAATCCGTTTCTCAATTTCAAACCTTCTCTTTTTCTGAGCTTTACCAACACTCTATTCTTTATCATCAAACTTTTTACTGTTAAGGTCATTTACAGTTTTTGCTGCTTCATCAGCATTTCGAGAACTAGTTCGCAGTTTAGGATGTTTTTCAGAAACTTCACATTCGAAGTATGTAAGTCCAGAAGATAGATGTTATATGTACACATATAACCGTTGACGTAGACATGCTGCGAGATTTCAAAATACTGATTGCTAATTCCCGATGATTTGTATGGCAATTCTTGTTACAAGATACATATGAGTAAATGATGGGGTTTTGATAAATATAATGATTTTTCAGAAAATCCTAGATCATTACAGTTGCTAATAAGTTTACTGCTAATGTGGTGGAATATAAGCGGTTCCCCGATAACGATGGCGAAAAGGCAACGTATATCTCAAGGTTATAATAAGGCTGTTTCGACTAAAAAGTTGAAATTGACTTGCTGGAGTTGTGACAAAACTGACTACTTTGGAGAGGAATTGAAAAGTTATTTTAGCTAATAAATACCGAAGGGTCTGACATAGATACGTATTAAACTATGAATTTGGTTTCGAAAATTTTTCAGGTGTATAATTGTGATTAACATGTGGTTGGATCATCAGCTCGATTGTTCATTGTTTGAAGTGTCTTCAAAAATTTTGGAGGGTTTGAATACAGATTGTAATCGTTAATATACATATGATGGTCTAGCACAGTTTTGAAGTCAAAGTATAACTTTGAAAGATATAGGAATCTAAGAGTGATGACACTAGTTATATTTCGAATTGAATTCTGCGATTTCAAGATCAGCATATGTAATTGAATTTGAATGAGTATGGTTGTTTTGATTTTTATAAAAGAATGTATATTGTTGAGAAAATAGTGAGTGTAGTAGATGATTGTTGAATCAGATTCGAAGAATGTAACATATTAATTGTGAATTTATATCTCTCTCGGGTATTACCTACCCGTTAAAATTATATTTTGTACAACAGAATTTTGTTACAGTCTTTATAAAAATATATATGTGCATATTTTCTTCAGATGTAACATAGATTTAATGAGTTAATATTAAATTAAACTCATTTGATTTACATTTGAAACTAGAATTGAATAATCCCTAAAAACCTTAGAAATTACATAACTTTTACGGAGTATTTATTAAATGAAATTGGAATTATGAATCAATACTTTGTTATTTGATGATGCATGATGTTGGTGTTCGTGGAATTCTTGTGAACTTCGCAAGATGTGGAGGATATTTTCTTAGAAAGCTTCGAGTACATCGAAGATGAAAGTGTAAAATCAAACATATAATTGAATAATACACTTGGTTTATTATGAAATGGAATTCATTGAATTGAAACAGAAATTGTAGTTAACGATGGTTAAGTTGTTAACGAGGGATGTACATCATAGCATATTAGTAATATGAATTTATCCGAGTAGTATCTACCCTTTTTCAATTCATACATAATAGCTTAGTACGAGAAGATTTATTTTGATCTCAACATTCATATATATATATATATATAATATACATATAATTTCTTCAGTGGGAATAAGTTAATACTTCATAACTCGTTGATACAATATACGCGTTGTTGATTTGTGATGATGTTTGTGGTGATTATGGATTTGGCGGAGCTTGTGATGTTGTAGATGATGCTGATTCTGATGATGCTGCCGGTACTGATGGTGCTGGTGATACTGACAGTACTGTTGATGCTGCTAGTAAAACAAGTCTAGCTTGTAATTCGTGCATCATCCTTGTCAGGGTTTTACTCTTCCTTTTATCATCTCGGTCCACGTATCTGATTTATGATTAAGGCTAGAATAGATAATCTCTGAGACTTTGGAGATTACACAATCGCCACAGAATGTTTCTCCAATGAAGTTTCATCGGTTATTGTTGTTGGTACTCCTTGGTATCTATAAAGCGTATGACATTGGTGCTCGTGGGACAGATTGTAAAGTTGAGGTTTACGACGCGGTTGTGGTTGGGGGTGGTACTGTTGGCATTGATGATGGTGGTACTGGTTATGCTATTGGTGCTGCTACTGGTGCTTGTAATCTTTGCACCATATTCTCTAAGGCCACTATCCGAGCGTGAAGTTCGTTGACTTCTTCTATTACTCCGGGATGATTTTCGGTTCAGACAAGCGTTTAAATAAGATCTAGAATTTGATGTCGTATATAATCGTGACTAGATACTCTAGAAATGAGAGAGAAAATGGTGTTTCGGACAGGTTCGATGGTAAGTGCTTCAGGTTCTTCGCCAAGAGGGCAATGTGGTGGATGAAAAGGATCGCCTTCTTCTTGTCTCCAAAAATTAAGGAGGCTACGAACCCATCCCCATTTCATCCGGAATAGATGATGGCTGATTGGTTGATCCATTCCAGTCACACTGCTTTCGGAGCTTGAGTGGGATTCCATTTTGGAATCCGAGGGACTTGAACTAATGACGTATTCCATTTCGTACGATTGAATAAAGGATTTTTTGATATGAAATGATTTTCCGGCTATTGGGTGGTATTCTAATTACATAGGATATCTATATATATTGCAAAAAATTTCGTCTATTACAGAGGAATTTACGGAATATGTCAGGCAAAGTTTACAGTAACAGATACGCTAAGATATGACTTAGCAGATACGCTAAGATATGAATTTTGTCTATATACTATTCATGCAATCAATGCACTAAGCTGTGTCTAGACTAAGAGTGATAAGCAGGCAAATCTCGACAAAAATGATAAGCAAAACTTTTGACATGCAGACACGGTCGAAGTCCAGACTCACTAATGCATCCTAACGACTATCAGTTAGACACACTAATGCAGACCTAGTTCGCTAAGACCACCACTCTGATACCAACTGAAATGCCCTGTTCATATACATTATAAACGATTCACAATAGTTGATTTCATCGCGAGGTATTTGACCTCTATATGATACATTTTACAAACATTGCATTCGTTTTTAAAAGACAAACTTTCTTTACATCGAAAGTTGACAGCATGCATACCATTTCATAATACATCCAACTATAATTGACTTAATAATAATCTTGATGAACTCAACGACTCGAATGCAACGTATTTCGAAATATGCCATGAATAACTCCAAGTAATATCCTTAAAATAAGCTAATGCACAGCGGAATATTTCTTTAATACCTGAGAATAAACATGCTTTAAAGTGTCAACCAAAAGGTTAGTGAGTTCATTAGTTTATCGTACTCAATCATTTGCATAAATTTAATAGACCAAAAGATTTCATTTAATCAATAATCATACACTCGCAAGTGTTTAAAATTCATTCGTATGGATTGAACACCTGGTAACCGACATTAACAAAATGCATCTAGAATATCCCCAAACATATAAACATCGAAGTACTAAAGCAGTTCAAATTCTCTGACTGGGGCGTGTCAAAGCCCATAGAACTATCTTTAGGATTCACGTCAATTGGTGGCAATTATAATAAATACCAATTCTTAGGCTACCAAGTTCAACAAGGGCGATATCCGGTATAACAATTCAACCATAGAATGTAGTTTCAATTACTTGTGTCTATTTCGTCAAACATTTATAAAAGTGCATGTATTCTCAGTCCCAAAAATATATATTGCAAAAGCATTTAAAAAGGGAGCAAATGAAACTCACAATACTGTATTTCGTAGTAAAAATACATATGACGTCATTAAACAAGTGCAAGGTTGGCCTCGAATTCACGAACCTATATTAATTATATATATATATATATATATATATATATATATATATATATATATATATATATATATACATATATATATACATATATATATATATATACATATATATATATATATATATGTATATATATGTTGGTCAATATCTGTCTAATAATTTAGGTCAAGTCGTAGTGTATCACAATCCTAATGCTCGAGATTATCATGCAAAAGTCAACAAAAATCAATTTGACCCAAAATGACTTCCAAAACTTCATACGTGTTTATTATATAGCTTAAATATAGTTATTTTATATATTTAAATATATTTATCAAATTTTATTAGAGTAAATAATAATACAAGTCAGTTATTAATAAATAAAAATTTATATTAAAATTTATATATAAAAATATACTTTTATATATTTTAAGTAATAAAATTTATACAGTTCACACAATATTATAAAAACATGGTGATATGTATTATTAATGTAATTATATTACGTGTGGTAAAAATATCTTTGTATCACATATTTGTTTGATAAAATAATATTGATAATAATAATAATAAGTAACAGTTGTATTATTTTGTAATAATAATAATAATTATTATTATTCTACTAATAATAAAAACAATATTTATATTTACAAATTATGATATTAATTATGATAAAATGATAATTCTAATCGTGATAATTATAACGATACTTTTTAATATTAACTGTAATAATAATAATATCTTATATAATAGTAATTCTATTCAAAATGATAATTTTTAATATACTAAAATGATATTTTATAATAACAATGACATTTCTATTAAAAATGATAATTTTAATAAAAATGATAGTTTTAATATAAATGATACTTTTAATAATAATAATGATGATAAAAAATAATATAAAAGGATATTTTTCTCTTAAATCAATATCATACAATATTTTAATTTTATCATGATACTTATACTCGTTATTTCCTAATCGATTTGTTTAATAGCTTTTAGTCCTCTTTTAAATCGTAATCAAAATAATGATTGATATTACTCTAAACATACATATATTTTGACGCAATATCATTTATATTTCATCAGCTTTTACCGTTTACGAAGACATTCAAATGCATAATTCACGAGAAAAATGACAAAAGTAAACACGAGCTTGAAGTTTGAAGAAACGACGATAAACGACGGATTTAAACCAAATATATATCGAGATAACGTTACTCGAATGCAAGTTAATGATTATCGAAGAAAAAGAGTTCAAATGAAAGTTCCAAGTCAATATACGTCAACACGGGATGAACAAAGAACAAACGCAAAAATAAAAATAAGAAAATTTTTGTTTCAACTTACGCGGATCGTGTAAGTATTCACGCGAAACGCGTAAGTTATGTTATAAATGCAGATTCAAACTTGTTCTTACGCGGGTCGCGTACATCTCCACGCGGGCCGTTTGCTTTTTAATATAATAATCATACTTTGTACTGCCCAGGCTTTACTTTACAGAGGAATCCACCAATACAAATCATGCATATATCCTCACCTACAACTGCTCAGTTTTGAATATATACCAGATACATTTTATTACATAAGGAGAGTACACAGAAAGATAGAGAGGAGAGAGATATCAACACAACTAAATTATTTTTATGTCTTTGTATTTTTAGTACTTCGTATAATTTAGTACAGTTCCATATTAATTCTAAAAGGTCAAGAATTAGGATAGTTTCAATATTAAGGGTGTATTGTTCGTGATTAAGGGTATTATTGTGCGAGTGCAAGGGTGTTGTTATTGTAATTTTCTACCATTTGAAGTTAATGAAAGTGAAGATTTTCGTAAGTATATTCTATTAAAATTATTATTATCAATTTTTATCGTTATTATTATGTATGTATACTTGTATTTTTATATTTACCCTAGTATAATGAGTAGCTAAATTTCCATAGTGTTCTCTTAGATGTATAGCCCCTAGTGAAATGGATTGTTATCATTTGTAAAAATTAAAATGTAACTTAAGTATTTTTAACATTGTGCTTAATTAAAAGAACCATTATTATGTACTTAGATATTTAACCCTTGTCACTTAATTTATTAGATTCAAATAACGAAAGTTATTTTTATTTATATAAATTAAGCTTCAACATTAAAAGTGATTTAGACGAACTTATGAATAAGTTATTAATACTAATTTAGAAATAAAGTTCAGTGGTTTGGGTAACATCATTAGTAACCTAATAATGAAATTGTAAAAAGGGAAACCGTTATGATTTGGGTTTTGGCGAAAGTCAAAACTAGATTGGGTCTCAATTTAAATACTTGGGGAATAGTAACTATCTAAATAAGATCAAATGAAAATTAGATTTAATTTAGTTAGTTGTAACTTTATATATTCGAAAGAAAAATATAAAGTTTTATACTATAACCTTTTAATAGAGCTTAAATTCAAAACAATCCATGGATCTAGAGGTGAAACATTTAAGTGAACACTCCCATTTATATATTGCAAATAATTATTATTATTATTTTTACGTATTATTATTCAGCTAAAATTAAAAATATAAATCAATATACATCAGTTTAATAGCTACTGTTTTGTCACATCGAATATACCATACGCGGACCGTGTAGATATTCACACGACACGCGTATCTTTAAAAATATATGCGGAACGCGTATAAATACACGCGAAATGCGTATGTACTAATACAGTACTGGTACGAATACTGTTTAAATCCAAGTTTTAATTAAATCTTTTATTATTACTTTTAAGTATTTAATTTATAATTAGTATAATTAATATAATTTCCTTTCATCCATCTTTAATTTAATTAAAACTTATTATTTAGTTAATTTAAGTAAATTTATATTTTATTTTATTGTTTAAAACAAATTCCTAATCATTTAGTTTTATTAAATATTATTGTTGTACTTATTACCATTTAGTAATAAAATTGTTCTATCACAAATAATATAGTTTCAATTAGTTCACTTTTAAATTAATGATTATAAATCATGTAACCTTGTAATTTTAATTAATAAGTAGTTTAATTAAATTAAGATTAAGTTATATTTTATTATTATTATGCTAAATATAAATTCCTAATCTAAAACCCCCTTTAAATTAGTTTAACTTCAAAAACTATTAAAAACCATTAAACACTCCATCTCCCTATGGAACGAATCGGATTTTCCTATAAAACTAAACTACGCGGATAGGACTAGTTGCCTATATATGTGTGAAATCAACCCGAATTCATTAAAACACCATATATATAATAAAACAATTCGTGTAACAAAATCGCTCAAATCCGTTCATAAATAAAGGTATAGTTTCACCACATCAACTTTTTGGCGCCACTGACGGGGAGTTGGCAGTTAAATAAATAGATAATTTTTCTGATTCGTAGTAGTAGTTGGATTTGTACGTGGACTGGGTTATTGGAGCCAAACAGTACTCAATTATATTGGGACCAAACGAATCCTGCCCCTCTGCTGCATCTTTTGGCTATTCGAAACGTGAGCAAAATCAGAAGGAAAATTTGTTTGTTTAAAGGTTTTTATCATTGTTTTTATGTTATTCGATCCTTTTGAAGGAATTCAATTCTTAGAAAAGCTTTTGGTGTTGTGATTGCATAATAGAAATTAATGCATGAATTTACGTTCTTCCAACACTGATTTAACTCCTTCATATCCTAAACCCGAAAGGGAATTTCACGAACGCTTAAGAGCTCAAGAAGTAGAGTCTCTCGCTGAGGGTTTATAATCACTTTCATTGGATTCTAACTCTGAACCAGTTATTCAACCAATCATAGAGCCAGTTATTAAAGAAGAAGAAGATATGGCTGCTACAAATCAAACGATGGATGCATTAATGAAGGCAACAAGAACAGGTCAAGGCCGCACAATTATTCAACCTACAATGACTGACGGCTTTGAAATAAAGGGTCAATTCCTCCACATGGTGACTAATACATGCCAATTTAGTGGAGCTCCAAATGAGGATGCTAACGAGCATCTTCGTAAGTTTGTAAGCATTTGCAAGCTATTCAAGATCAAAGATGTCTCCGATGAAGTCGCATGTTTAAAAATCTTTCCATGGTCATTAAAGGACGATGCAAGAGATTGGTTAGATTCTTTACCAGAAGGTTATATCGAAGACTGGAATGATATGATCGACAAGTTTTTGTCAGAGTTCTTCCCTGCTTCAAAAGCAGCAAAGTTGCAAAGTGATATAAATCACTTCAAGCAAAAGCCTAATGAGACTCTTTATGAAGCTTGGACCCGATTCAATAAAATGCTTAGGGTATGTCCTCAACACGGGTTGAATACATTCCAAAAGGTCCAAATATTTTATAAAGGAGTCAGTGTGGCTACTCGAAAGGATATAGATGTTGCAGCAGGAGGATCAATCATGAAAAAAATGCCCGAAGAAGCCCACACAATCATTGCCGATATAGCAGCACATTCTCATAATTGGCATCAAGAGATGGAGTTCTCTAGATCAACAACTGTTGCTAGTATTGAAAGCAACGATGAAATCGCTGCTTTAAAAGTTCAAATGGTAAATCAAGCAAGGCAAATTGAGAAGGTAACCAAGGAAATGCATGCTATTAGGGTAGAGTGTGAATTGTGCCAAGGTCCTCACCTTACTAGAGATTGTGATCAAACAACAACGGAAGAGCGAGCGAATTTCTCAGGTTACTTGCGAAAAGGTGAAACGAATTTCAACGATTTTCTGGCGGTTGAAGTAATGAACCAGAAATATCCTCCTATGAACAGCTACCAAATAGGAGGACCTTCAGGTTCAAACAATAATTACCAAGGAAGAAATCCGATTTACCAAAATAACCGAAATTTCTCAAATCAAAATCAAAGAAATGCACCACCGGGTTACAATCACCTAAACAACCGAAATCAACCTCAACGAAATTACCAAAATAATTTCCAACAAAATCAACCACAACCACAACCACAAGCACCTATACAACCACAACCCGAGAATAAATCCAGTTTAGAAGATCTTTTGAGAGATTTTATGGTTAAGCACGAGCAGACTGCGGAACTTCAAACTCAGCAAATTCGAAATCAACAAGCTACAATACAGAATTTAGAAAGAGATGTTAGAAGGATCTCACAGTTACTATCAGAGAGACCGCCAGACGCTCTCTCCTCAAATACTCAAGTGAATCCCAACAACAGTTAAACAAGGAATGAGCAAGTAAATTCCATAACTACGAGAAGTGGGTTAACCGTTAACCTCGATATTCCAAAGCCTCATGTTCCTATTTCTATTCCAATTCCAAATAAAAAAGATTCTTCCGTGGAAGAGGAAAAGTGCCAAACACAAGTGCACCTAAAACTCAACCACCATTAAAAGAATACAAACATCCGATTCCATACCCACAACGTTTGAAGAAAGATAAATTACAAGCACAGTACAACAAGTTTGCCAAAATGATTAAGCAAATTTGTATCAATGTACCACTTGTAGATGTTCTTGCGGGTATGCCAAATTATGGAAGGTTTATCAAGGATCTCATAGCCGATAAAGGTAAATATGAAGAAGTTTCAACCACATTCCTCAATGAGGAATGCTCAGAAATTTTGCAAAAGCAAAAGATGCCACCGAAACTTGGAGATCCTGGTAGTTTCATTATTCCGTGTCTGATGGGAGATTCAGTAATGTACGATGCATTAGCTGACTTAGGTGCAAGTATCAATCTTATGCCACACTCCTTGTACTTAAAACTAAACCTAGGTGATCTAAAACCAACTAGGATGTGTATACACCTAGCCAATAGAACTTTTAACTATCCTATTGGTATTGCCGAAAACCTATCGGTTAAAGTTAATCATTTAATCTTTCCTGCCGATTTCGTTGTCCTTGAAATGGAAGAAGATAGTAAGGTTCCCCTAATTCTAGGGCGACCTTTTCTAAATACCGCCAACACGATTGTGCGTGTTAAAGATAAAAAACTTAGTCTAGGTATAGGGGAAGATAGAGTTACCTTAAACATAGATAAAGCTATGAAACAACCTATCTCCTCAATGTGTGAAAGTGAGGAGGTAGACATTGTTGATTGTTGTGTTGAAGAAGAATTGCAAGAATTATTAAATGTATACACCTCGAACTTCACCCCAATGAGTGAAAGTGATGAATTTGATGTAGAGCTTGAACTTGACGAATTGTGGAAAGTAGTCATCGATGAAGATTGCTGTGAGGAAGAAATTTCCAAGGAAGATGAACCCTTTGAAGAAATTACCGATGGTAACAGGTTCCGGATAAAATCTTCCTTTGAATAACCACCCACCTTGGAACTTAAAGAACTCCCGGAACATTTGGAGTATGCTTATCTCCAAGGTCCGTCACAATTACCTGTTATAATTTCATCAAAACTCTCCGATAACGAAAAGAGTAGGTTAACGTCCGTTCTAAAAACTCACAAGAAAGCAATTGCTTGGAAAACAACAGATATTCCAGGGCTTAACCCCGCTTATTGTACTCATAAGATTCTAATGGAAGAAGATTTTAAACCCGTGGTACAAAGACAACGGAGGTTAAACCCTAACATGAAAGAAGTTGTCAAAAAGGAGGTTATCAAGTTACTTGATGCCGGGTTAATATACCCTATATCTGATAGCCCATGGGTTAGTCATGTTCAAGTAGTACCTAAGAAAGGGGGTACAACTGTCATCCTTAATGATAAAAATGAATTCATTCCTACAAGAACAGTCACTGGTTGGAGAGTCTGTATAGACTACCGTCGTTTAAACGATGCCACAAGGAAAGATCATTTCCCACTTCCTTATATTGACCAAATGCTAGAACGTTTAGCGGGAAAAGAGTACTATTGTTTCCTTGATGGATTCTTCGGTTATTTTAAAATTCCCATTGATCCAAAAGACCAAGACAAAACAACTTTTACTTGTCCATTTGGTACATTTGCATACCGACGAATGCCGTTCGGATTATGCAACGCGCCAGGCACCTTTCAAAGGTGTATGATGACAATATTTCATGACATGATAGAAGGAAGTATGGAAGTCTTTATGGACGATTTCTCTATTTTTGGAGACTCATTCGATTCATGCCTTTCAAACCTCGAGCGAATGTTAATTCGTTGTGAGGAATCAAATCTTGTTTTAAATTGGGAAAAATGCCACTTCATGGTGAAGGAAAGCATTGTTTTAGGACACAAGATTTCTCGAGATGGAATGGAAGTAGACAAAGCTAAGATCGATGTAATCTCAAAGCTTCCTCCTCCAACTAATGTTAAAGGAATTCGTAGTTTCTTAGGTCATGCGGGATTCTATCGACGATTCATAAAGGACTTTTCCAAAATTGCTCGACCCATGACTAAACTTCTTGAGAAAGATAGTACATTCGACTTCAATGACGAATGCTTACAAGATTTCTCCATTCTAAAAGATAAACTTACGAATGCACCTATCATAGTATCTCCCAATTGGTCCAAACCATTTGAACTAATGTGCAATGCTAGTGATTTCGAACTAGGAGCTGTTTTATGACAATGCCAAGATAACAAATTTCAACCAATATATTATGCAAGTAAAACACTAACAGGAGCACAATTCAACTATACAACTACCGAAAAAGAACTCCTTGCAATTGTATTTGCTTTTGATAAATTTAGATCATATCTTGTGTTATCCAAAATGATTGTTTTTACCGATCATTCAGCCCTAAAGTACTTGTTCAAGAAACAAGATGCAAAACCTAGATTGATACGTTGGATTCTTCTCTCACAAGAATTTGATATAGAAATCAAGGATAAAAAGGGTGCTGAAAATCTCGCTGCTGATCACTTGTCTCGTCTTGAGAATCCCGACCTAGAAAAACTAGATGAGTCAGTTATTCATGACACTTTTCCCGATGAGTTTCTAATGAGAATAGAAATCGAATTTGAAGTTCCATGGTTTGTGGATTTTGCAAACTATCTCGCTGCAGGAGTATTAATTAAAAACCAAACGTACCAGCAAAAGAATAAATTCTTTGCTGATTTAAAATTTTACTTCCGGGAAGACCCTAATCTTTTTCGAATAGGAGTGGATCAAGTTATCCGCCGATGCGTATATGGTAAAGAAGCTCAACAAATATTGGAGCACTGTCATCAAGGCCCAGCCGGTAGTCATTTCGGACCTAGCTATACAGCTAAGAAGGTTTTTAACTCAGGTTTTTATTGGCCAACCATTTTCAAAGATGCATACCACATGGTTAAAATATGTGATGCATGTCAAAGATCCGGTAACATCTCAAAAAGGGACGAAATGCCACAAAAATACATTCTTGTATGTGAAGTGTTTGACATTTGGGGTATTAACTTCATGGGTCCATTTCCCGCATTGAATAAATGCAAATACATCCTTGTGGCAGTTGACTACGTTTCTAAATGGGCCGAAGCAAAAGCTTTACCCACAAATGATGCCCGTGTTGTTGTGAACTTCCTAAAAAACCTATTTTCACGTTTTGGGATTCCAAAAGCATTAATCAGTGATCGTGGAACTCATTTTACAAATCAATTACTCGAGAAAGTACTTAAAAAGTACAGAGTTAATCATCGATTCTCAACTTCTTACCACTCTAAAACGAATGGCCAAGTTGAAAACAAAAATCGAGGTCTTAAACGGATTTTCGAAAGAACGGTTAAAAATAATCCTAAAATATGGTATCGAAAGTTAGATGATGCGCTTTGGGCATTTAGAACTGCATTCAAAACGCCCATTGGTACTACACCTTTCCAATTAATTTATGGTAAGGCGTGTCATCTACCTATCAAAGTTGAACACAAGGCATATTAGGCTCTAAGAGAATGTAACACTGACCTTGTGGAAGCCGGAAAAAACCGATTCTTACAACTTAATAAATTAGACGAATTAAGACTATAAGCTTATGAAAACTCTAAAACATACAAAGAGAAAACTAAGAGATGGCACGATGCACGATTAAAAGAAAGAAAAGAATTCGAACAAGGGGATAAAGTATTAGTTTTCCAATCACATTTTAAGTTTTCACCTGGGAAACTTAGATCCCGGTGGACTGGGCCATATATAATAAAACAGGTTTTTCCATCTGGATATGCAGAGTTATATAGCAAAGACGGTGGAACTTTCAAGGTGAACGGTCATCGACTCAAGTTATACTTTGACGGAATCAACACTACGGAAAGAGACAAAATCACCTTCTACCCTAAGGACAAGTAAATTTGGGGTAACTTTAAGGTTTTCAAGTCCATTCTCGATCTTTATTTTTATCTTTAAGAGTGGGGTTTGTTCGGTCTTTCCCTAGCAGACAATAAAGAACTAGTCTTCTCCCTCCATTCTACCTTTTTATTTTCCTTTCGTTTTTATTTATTTTATTTTATTTTCAAGATGCGCAATCAATATGTCTACAACCATTTCTTTTTGATGTGCGATAATATTTTACCGAGGGATGTGGTATTAGATATAAAGAGTAGATGCGATCAGGCGAGAAAAGAAATAAGGCAAGAACTTAATGAGAAAAATTATGCAAAAGGCAAATCAAAATCAGCTAAGAAGCGTCGAGCGCGTCATTTGGGCAAGTGTGTAAAATGTGGAAAACCGACTCATTACGGAGATTGCCCAAAGAACCAAACGGACTCTAATTACAAGTACGTAACCTTGTGCCGAGAAGAGCCTTTTAAATGTTCAAAGGAAAACCTCTTAAACCAACGAGGTTACGCCTACAAAGCCATGGGGGGCGAAATGGTACGACTCTACTATAAGGCGAGTCAACGCGGTTTCACAATCTAATTCTTTTTCTCGCCAATTGTGTGTTTGTGCATTTTTATGCTTATGTTTTGGTGTATTTTAGTTTGTATTTGTTTGTTGTGTGTTTTTATTAAAAAGGGTCTACCATTTAAAATTGATGAAGCTTGAGTTCAATATGTTTTCATTGAAAACGATAATGTTAAGTGTTACAACTGAATTGTCGTTCTTCAATTTGCACGAAATTTATTGTTGGATTCATAAGATATCTTTTAAATAGTAAACCATAAAAACAAAAGAAAAATTATTTCTACTAAAAATATACTTTTTTATCAATAACCGTAAAAATATATAATTTATAAACTTTGTCGTGGGTAATGATAGGTGTAACAACTGAGATTATCTCTACCTAGTTGATAGGAAACAGAGTTTTAAGTTTGAAAATTAGTTGGTTTGAAAGTATATATATATATATATATATATATATATATATATATATATATATATATATATATATATATATATATATATATATATATATATATATATATAAAATAGAGTGTATTTTAAATTCATTTAATTTTTATTTTTCATGTACTTGTTTTAAAATTTTAAAATATTAATTTTCTTTTATTTTTTAAAAAAATATAAATATATATATATATATATATATATATAGAATATTTTGTTTTATTTCTAAGTTGTTTTCGAAAAATATTAAAATTTTAACTTTTAATGAATTAAAATTTTATAAATTGAATTTAAAAATTTATAAACGGATAAAGACTAGGTATAACAACCGAAATTTCCGTTATAACAAATATAAATTTATAAAAGATATTTTGAAATTTAATTACTTATAAAGTTGAAAAAAAAGGGACTAACACTTACGCGAAACGTGTAGTGTGCACACGGAACGCGTAATATTAAAGTCTACGCGAAATGCGTATACCTACGCGAAACGCGTAACTTGAAAGATCTGGTCGAACAGCTCTTGTTCTTCACACTTTATTTTTTTTTCTGTTTTGCTGTGAACGAAGGAGAACCCAAAAACCTACCAAAATCACTTCCAAAAACTAAATTAACACTCTCAATCTTCTCCAATTCTTCAATCTTTCAACATGCCTAGATTGGTAAGGGTCCTAAACCCATTTTATCACTTGTTCTTCAAATTTTTCATTATTTATTTTTATAGCTTTAATCCGAATTAATGCATGTTATTGTTGAATTTTACTTGATTAATGCTATAACTATGTTGTTAGTATGATATTAAACTCGATTAGCATGAGAATTTGATGTTTAATTGATTATTTTAAAGTTAGGGTTTATACATATTGGGGAAAATTGATGAATTGCTATTGAAGTGTGTTATTTTGGTTATAATTAGATGTTTTTAACTGTTTTGATAGTAGTTAGAACCTTTGAACATGAGTTTGATTTTTTTATTTTGTGATTTTTCTTTTTAGTCTAAATTTGATAATTTTTGTTATTGACATGAATCAAGTATAAATTGTAATGATGCTAAGGATTATTTGGAAGTTGGAATGCACGCAATGTGATTGAATTGAATTATATATGCTTAGTTCATTGAATGTTTCCACTTGTGAATTAAACTTTGTTTATGAAACTTGATTTATGATTATGAATTTTTTGGTTTATTTTTGTTTGTTTTAATTTTTAGAAGTAAAACTTTAACTGTTGTTGAAATATTGGTTCCTGTGGTGTTGAAAACAAGCTTGAATGTTGAATATGGATTCCTTGCTAATATTAACACACCCAATTGGGACGATTTTCTTGTTTTAAAATGTTATGCAGGGATTATTTAGAATGAGAGCTGTAAACCAACAACAAGAAGAGGAACAAATAACCCCACAAATGGAACAACAACTCCAAACCCTACATCCGAACCTGAGATTCCCTAATGATTTACCTCAACGGGTATAAAAGGTTAAGGACTTACTTTCTCTGATCCATAGAAACACCTCTCCGGTATACATTGTGGATTGGGCTCCCTTAGGAGACCCAGTCAACATAGATACACAAATAAGGGAGATTTTAAACCAAAGTTTCACAGACGAATTTGGGATAACTTTGGTTTTTAATGATTTTGAGAGGTTGTTTAGTTTAAATAGTCATGTATATAGAGAATGATGCTTAGAATTCTATTCTACTGTTAGAATGAGCATACACCCAGAAACTATCGATGATACTAATTTTCTACAATTTAGGCTGGGTGAGGTAGATAGAAGAATGTCCCTAAGCGACGTGACTAACGCATTAGGGATTTACACCATCGAGGAGATGTTGACTCCCGATTTTAGGGAGTATATTTTTATTGGGGCAAGATATACAGGTAATTATGATTCTGAAAGAGTTTGGCAATCTTTTACTCGTAGAAATACATATGAGGCCGGCCAAGAATCATACCTAAAGATAACTAATGTTCGGTTTAGAATAATTCATAAATTTATAGCGAACACAATAAACCAAAGGTCATTTGGTAATACAGATAAAATTAATTATATTGACCTTTGGTATTTAGATGTGATCAGAGATAGGGAGACTTTTGTTAGTATACCCTATGGAGTTGCCTACTTCTTGGCTCATGTAGGTAAAGGTGCTAGAGGGTCAAGTGACATGTCAGGGGGGGTCACTATATCACTTGTTTAGGAAACTGGTTCGGACTCGACCCGAGTGAATCAGAACCTCCAATCATACAGGTAGATCAAGCTGTTAGAACTTTAGGATTGGAGGTGTATAAGACGGCAAAAGCAATACAAGTGAGGGGTGGGGTACGTACTTTAAGACGACAAGAAGTTGTTGCTCCCGCTCCTATGGAGGAAGATGATGAACCTGAGTGAGATACTAGGAGAAGACGGAGACAGCCAGATCAGGATAGTTCATCTAATGTAGGTACTTCTGATTTCGATATGTTACAAAATTCATTTAATTCATTGAGTTTAGATGTAAGGAACTCATATGAAAATTGGGGACAGAGATCAGAAAACCAGTACACTAGTTTGTCTCGGCAATTAGGGGACATAAGGGATACCCAACTAACTCAGGGTAATATTTTAGAAAACATCCGATATGATCAAAGGGGCCAGCGAGCACAACTTGAGTGGGCACATCATCAGGCATATCTATACGCAGCTAACCCACAGAATTACGCACCCTCAGTCTTTCCTTCATACACCCTATGGCAAGCACCTGGTGATGCTCTCCCTCCACTTTATGACTCCAATGCTGCTCTAGCTGCAAGTCAGGATGCCAATCGGCATTTTTACGAGGAACAACGCCAAAATGAAGAGCGGCAGCAACAACAACAGGAAGAGGAAAATCAAGGAGGCCCAGTATGGTCGTTTTTCTAGTTTTTAGTTTTAAAACAATTTATTTTTTTTATTTTTTTTCTTGTTTGTAAAAAATGATTTTTATGGTGTGTGTTAAGTATTTACTTTTAATTTTAATTTTTTTTATATTTACAAAAATTTTAAGTGTGAGGTAAAATTTTTGTACTACTAAAGTACAACCCCATCTTTTGTATGATTAACATGTTTGTTGACAGGTACTTATGATGATGATGCACTCAACATAACGAAAAACTACATTTATATTGTGATATGAGGATTAGATATGTTCATACGATAAGCATTTTACAATGTCCAATTACTTAACAAAGGAAGTTCCAAATACTTTACACTTTTTGTCCTATCAAATTTATACATTTAATCTGATTTTATGTAATGAGGGCATTACATAATCTTAAGTGTGGGGTGGGAATATATAAATTCTCGAGAACTTATAACTTGGTGGTTTTTACGAAAAATTTTAAAAATTTTTAAACAAATATATCTAGTCAATTTTTAAGATAATTACGAGCAATTAAAGATTAGGTGTCAAAAACCGAAATTATTGTCTCCATACATTAAAAATACATAAGTTTATTTGATTAAAACCTATAAAAGAAAACCAAATATAACAGAATTTATAAACCCATATGTTTAAAACCATTTATCACATGTTTCTATGAAGTTTATTGCAGAAATCATTGCTTTGGAATGTATAAACCTGAATATCCCATTGATACGAGTAATAAAGGATGAATCAAGTCCATCCTTTAAGGAAGTAAAGTCTTCCAAAATAACACACTTGCTAACTTATGTTAGAAGATGTAGTCCAGAACAGCTGTAGGTTGACGAAATATCTTGAAAAGTCATCTCTATCATCGGCTGAAAATTCACCTCACCTCAGCATCAAACAGGGTTTTTGGTGGTCAGACTTATCCTAACCATGAGATGGATCTGTCTCGTACAATGGGGGGTACATTGCAAATTAGTTTTTAAGACTAATGAATCTAATCCCCAGATGGATGATCTCCGTAAAGATCAACCGCATCTATGTTTAACCGCGGTCAACATACCTATGCCATAATAAATTGAGGTGTGCAAACTCATGGTTCACCGATGATATTTGGACACGATATAAGTTTCTTCTAAAACTTATGCTATTTTATGAACTATATTGTGTAAAACCATTTTTTGGACATTCGGTTTCAAGTTCCATGATACTTCAATCATGGGGGCGGATAGCTTGCTAATCGCCGACTGAGACTACGGTTTTCAGTTACCCTCGACCGTAATTTGAGGTTAAAACCGGAAAACGTGTCTAGTGTAAAAACTAGCATGACGTTTTATAAAATCATAAAATGTTTTCACAAGGTCCAATTTTCCCTAAGGATCCAAATTTTTAAACCTTAATCACGAGTTTCAACTTTGTTTCTGTTGTCAGAATTTCATTTCGTGTGGTGTGCGTGTGATCCAATAAATATTGTGTAGTGTTTCCAATTTATTCCATATAGCGTGTGTTTTCCAAAATAATAAGTAACAGTTGTATTATTTTGTAATAATAATAATAATAATAATAATAATAATAATAATAATAATAATAATAATAATAATAATAATAATAATAATAATTATTCTACTAATAATAAAAACAATATTTATATTTACAAATTATGATATTAATTATGATAAAATGATAATTCTAATCGTGATAATTATAACGATACTTTTTAATATTAACTGTAATAATAATAATATCTTATATAATAGTAATTCTATTCAAAATGATAATTTTTAATATACTAAAATGATATTATATAATAACAATGACATTTCTATTAAAAATGATAATTTTAATAAAAATGATAGTTTTAATATAAATGATACTTTTAATAATAATAATGATGATAAAAAATAATGAAAAAGGATATTTTTCTCTTAAATCAATATCATACAATATTTTAATTTCATCATGATACTTATACTCGTTATTTCCTAATCGGTTTGTTTAATAGCTTTTAGTCCTCTTTTGAATCACATTCAAAATAATGATTGATATTGCTTTAAACATACATATATTTTGACGCAACATCATTTATATATCATCAGCTTTTACCGTTTACGAAGACATTCAAATGCATAATTCACGAGAAAAATGACAAAAGTAAACACGAGCTTGAAGTTTGAAGAAACGACGATAAATGACGGATTTAAACCAAATATATATCGAGATAACGTTACTCGAATGCAATTTAAAGATGATCGAAGAAAAAGAGTTCAAATGAAAGTTCCAAGTCAATATACGTCAACACGGGATCAACAAAGAACAAACGCAAAAATAAAAATAAGAAAATTTCTGTTTCAACTTACGCGGATCGTGTAAGTATTCACGCGAAATGCGTAAGTTATGTTATAAATGTAGATTCAAACTTGTTCTTACGCGGGTCGCGTACATCTCCACTCGGAACGCGTAATGTTGAGACCAGATTCAGATTCCAAGTTCACATAGGCCGGTTGCTTTTTAATATAATAATCATACTTTGTACTGCCCAGGCTTTACTTTACAGAGAAATCCACCAATAAAAATCATGCATATATCCTCACCTACAACTGCTCAGTTTTGAATATATACCAGATACATTTTATTACCAAGGAGAGTACACAGAAAGATAGAGAGGAGAGAGAGATATCAACACAACTAAATTACTTTTATGTCTTTGTATTTTTAGTACTCCGTATAATTTAGTACAGTTCCATATTAATTCTCAAAGGTCAAGAATTAGGATAGTTTCAATATTAAGGGTGTATTGTTCGTGATTAAGGGTATTATTGTGCGAGTGCAAGGGTGTTGTTATTGTAATTTTCTACCGTTTGAAGTTAATGAAAGTGAAGATTTTCGTAAGTATATTCTATTAAAATTATCGTTATCAATTTTTATCGTTATTATTATGTTTGTATACTTGTATTTTTATGTTTACCCAAGTATAATGAGTAGCTAAATTTCCATAGTGTTCGCTTAGATGTAGAGCCCCTAGTGAAATGGATTGTTATCATTTGTAAAAATTAAAATGTAACTTAAGTATTTTTAACATTGTGCCTAATTAAAAGAACCATTATTATGTACTTAGATATTTAACCCTTGTCACTTAATTTATTAGATTCAAATAACGTAAGTTATTTTTATTTATATAAATTAACCTTCAACATTAAAAGTGATTTAGATGAACTTATGAATAAGTTATTAATACTAATTTAGAAATAAAGTTCGGTGGTTTGGGTAACATCATTAGTTACATAATAGTGAAATTGTAAAAAGGGAAACCGTTATGATTTGGGTTTTGGCGAAAGTCAAAACTAGATTGGGTCTCAATTTAAATACTTGGGGAATAGTAACTATCTAAATAAGATCAAATGAAAATTAGATTTAATTTAGTTAGTTGTTACTTTATATATTCGAAAGAAAAATATAAAGTTTTATACTATAACCTTTTAATAGAGCTTAAATTCAAAACAATCCATGGATCTAGAGGTGAAACATTTAAGTGAACACTCTCATTTATATATTGCAAATAATTATTATTATTATTTTTACGTATTATTATTCAGCTAAAATTAAAAAATATAAATCAATATACATCAGTTTAATAGTTACTGTTTTGTCACATCGAATATACCATACGCGGACCGTGTAGATATTCACACGACACGCATATCTTCAAAAATATATTCGGAACGCGTATAAATACACGCGAAATGCGTATGTACTAATACAGTACTGGTACAAATACTGTTTAAATCCAAGTTTTAATTAAATCTTTTATTATTACTTTTAAGTATTTAATTTATATTTATTATAATTAATATAATTTCCTTTCATCCATCTTTAATTTAATTAAAACTTATTATTTAGTTAATTTAAGTAAATTTGTATTTTATTTTATTGTTTAAAATAAATTCCTAATCATTTAGTTTTATTAAAAATTATTGTTGTACTTATTACCATTTAGTAATAAAATTGTTCTATCACAAATAATATAGTTTCAATTAGTTCACTTTTAAGTTAATGATTATAAATCATGTAATCTTGTAATTTTAATTAATAAGTAGTTCAATTAAATTAAGATTAAGTTATATTTTATTATTATTATGCTAAATATAAATTCCTAATCTAAAACCCCCTTTAAATTAGTTTAACTTCAAAGACTATTAAAAACCATTAAACACTCCATTTCCCTGTGGAACGAATCGGATTTTCCTATAAAACTAAACTACACGGATATGACTAGTTGCCTATATATGTGTGAAATCAACCCGAATTCATTAAAACACCATATATATAATAAAACAATTCGTGTAACAAAATCGCTCAAATCCGTTCATAAATAAAGGTATAGTTTCACCACATCAATGATAATAATATTAGTCATAATAATTAGATGATACTAATATTAATTATTAATAATAATGATACTAATAATAATAAATATTATAATAACATTAATGATAATACTAATAACTATTTTAATGATAATAAATAAAATAATAATAATAATAATGATAATGTTATTAATAATCTTGATGATAATAACGATAGTAATACTAATATAAATGACAATTTTTAATGATAACATTTATAATGATAATGATAATGATAATAATAATAATAATAATAATAATAATAATAATAATAATAATAATAATAATAATAATAATAATAATAATAATAATAATAATAATAATAATAATAATTAGTTAATAATAATAACGACGATAATCACGATGATAGTAATAATAATAATTATTTTAACAATAATACTTAAAATTATAGATAATTCAATTGACTACATCTTTTAATCCGCTCATCGAAACTATTCGATATCTAAATGAAAAGTTATTGATTTTTCGCCAGCTTTCCAACGACATGCATATCATATACCTTATCTCAGTAGTATATGTATTAAACTCATGATTTATCATAAACTATTTAATGACGAAATTAAACATACAAGCATGCATAATCATATGTACTCGAGCACTAGTCAGGGATACATTACTAATATATAAAAGTTAAGTTATGAGTGCTCACGTATCAATATTGTGATTCAATATTGCAGGAAAGTACGTAGACACAACGGAGATGATAAACACTAGTTTGACCTTATGAGCATACTCCCGAATATTATCCATAACCTCCATAGCTATAACCCATAATTTCCTTAGCCCTATCCCGCTCGCAAAACCCATTTTGAAAACATGCGAGCAGAACCTCGTCGTAGTATTTTATGTATGCTAATAATATCTTGAAATAATACAGAGTAAATATATATCTATATGTAAATCGATTGAGAGAGTTTAGAGAAATATATTTTTCAAGTTTCTATGAAATAATGAAACCTATTGAATTCTATTTATAATAGATTTTTGAATTATTAAAGTGAATTATTAAAGTATGAATTATTAAAGTTAAAGTAAAGTAAAAGTAAAGCAAAGGTAATATATATAATATTAATTTAATTCGTTATATATATTTAATAAAATAAAATATAAATATCGTTATCTTTATCATACCGGTTAAGTAATGAGTTGTCAAAAGTGGTTCTAGATATGTATAAAAGTTATATACGTTTTAATAATAAATAAGTTCTTTTTAAACTAAAAACGTTTTGTACGTCTGAAACTAAATCAAATAAATATGATAATTTGTTTTCCAAAACTAAATATATTTAAGAATCATTTTGTTAAAAGGTTAATATAATGGAAATCGTTATATCATAAAACGTTTTAGAAAAGTAGAATTATATATATTCATAATAGGTTTCAAGTTTTTAAATTATAGTCTGTTGGTGAAGCATGGGATAAAGTCCAAAGGTTAAATAAACGTACGAAATCATTTTAAGGTAAAACGTCGATATCTATTTTCTAAGTTATCTATATTCCATAACTTTACTTTCACATTAAATATTATGAAAAACTAATAATTACTGTATCAAAAGTAATGAGGAAAATATTGTAAAGCATGAATTGAAAATCAAACAGGAATCTCCACTTACCCTTGTCTAATTCCCGTTAATTGATACTTTTGTTTTTACTTGTGAATCACTTTACCAATTATTTCGTATACCGTTAAAAAGAAAAGGTTTCCTAAATCAAAGTGGACTTCTCAACAGAGACCCGTAATCATAACGTAATGTATCTTGATAATTCAATTATTTGATATTATCTTTTAATTCCGTTGATAAATCTCTTGAAATAATTACGTACATGTAAAGTATTATTTATCTAATACTTTGTTAACGCTCTCAAGTCATATAATAGACTTCGTAACTTATTTTCATATTAATCAAACCATTTAATATTTCATTAATATTTCTCAATTTAATAATCACACATATGTATATATTCATACACATCTATTTATACATAATTGTTCGTGAATCGTCGAGAGCAGTCGAAGGGTAAATGAATATATGAACACAGTTCAAAGCTTTTGAGATTTCAATATTACAGACTTTGCTTATCGTGTCGAAAACATATAAAGTTTAAGTTTAAATTCGATCAGAAATTTCCGGGTTGTCACAGATTTCATTACTAAATTGCCAAGGACTGCAAGCGGTTATGATACTATTTGGGTAATAGTTGATCGTCTCACCAAGTGAGCACACTTTCTACCAATGAGAGAAGAAGATAAAATGGAAAAGTTAGCACGACTATAGTTGAAGGAAGTTGTCTAAAGACATAGAATACCAGTCTCTATTATCTCTGATAGGGATGACAGATTTGTTTCAAGATTCTGGCAGACGTTACAACAAGCATTAGGGACTCGTCTAGACATGAGTACTGCCTATCATCCACAAACTGATGGGCAGAGCGAAAGGACGATACAAACGCTTGAAGACATGCTACGAGCATGTGTTATTGATTTTGGAAACAGGTGGGATCAACATCTACCATTAGCAGAGTTTTCCTACAACAACAGTTACCATTCGAGTATTTGAGATGACATCATTTGAAGCACTCTATGGTAGAAAGTGCAGGTCTCCGATTTGTTGGAGTGAAGTGGGGGATAGACAGATTACGGGTCCGGAGATAATCCAAGAAACTACCGAGAAGGTGTGATGGAATGCTTGTAGAGGACCCGAGTTCACCTGAGAACGTGAAGATCATATGAAGAAGAAATACCCGTATCTATTTCCAGAAGATTTGTCAGAACCTTCAACAGCTTAAAATTTCGGGACGAAATTTATTTAACGGGTAGGTACTGTAGTGACCCGAACTTTTCCATGTTTATATATATTAAATGAAATTGTTATTTACATGATTAAGTGTTTCCAACATGTTAAGCAATCAAACTTGTTAAGACTTGATTAATTGAAATAGGTTTCATATAGACAATTGGCCACCCAAATTGACCGGCGATTCACGAACGCTAAAACTTGTAAAAACTATATGATGACATATATATGGATATATATATATAGTTAACATGATATTATGATAAGTAAACATATCATTAAGTATATTAACAATGAACTACATATGTAAAAGCAAGACTACTAACTTAATGATTTTGAAACGAGACATATATGTAACGATTATCATTGTAACGACATTTAATGTATATATATCATATTAAGAGATATTCATACATCATATTATCATGATAATATAATAATTTAAAATCTCATTTGATATTATAAACATTGGGTTAACAACATTTAACAAGATCGTTAACCTAAAGGTTTCAAAACAACACTTACATGTAACGACTAACGATGACTTAACGACTCAGTTAAAATGTATATACATGTAGTGTTTTAATATGTATTCATACACCACTTTTGAAAGACTTCAAGACACTTATCAAAATACTTCTACTTAACAAAAATGCTTACAATTACATCCTCGTTCAGTTTCATCAACAATTCTACTCGTATGCACCTGTATTCGTACTCGTACAATACACAGCTTTTAGATGTATGTAATATTGGTATATACACTCCAATGATCAGCTCTTAGCAGCCCATGTGAGTCACCTAACACATGTGAGAACCATCATTTGGAAACTAGCATGAAATATCTCATAAAATTACAAAAATATTAGTAATCATTCATGACTTATTTACATGAAAACAAAATTACATATCCTTTATATCTAATCCATACACCAATGACCAAAAACACCTACAAACACTTTAATTCTTCAATTTTCTTCATCTAATTGATCTCTCTCAAGTTCTATCTTCAAGTTCTAAGTGTTCTTCATAAATTCCAAAAGTTCTAGTTTCATAAAATCAAGAATACTTCCAAGATTGCAAGTTTACTTCCAAGTTTTCTAAATCCATTCCAAGTAATCATCCAAGATCAAGAAACCTTTGTTACTTATAGTAGGTTATCTTTCTAATACAAGGTAATAATCATATTCAAACTTTAATTCAATTTCTATAACTATAACAATCTTATTTCGAGTGGAAATCTTACTTGAAATTGTTTTCGTGTCATGATTCTGCTTCAAGAACTTTCAAGCCATCCAAGGATCCTTTGAAGCTAGATCTATTTTTCTCATTTCCAGTAGGTTTATCCAAAGAACTTGAGGTAGTAATGATGTTCATAACATCATTCGATTCATACATATAAAGCTATCTTATTCGAAGGTTTAAACTTGTAATCACTAGAACATAGTTTAGTTAATTCTAAACTTGTTCGCAAATAAAAGTTAATCCTTCTAACTTGACTTTTAAAATCAACTAAACACATGTTCTATATCTATATGATATGCTAACTTAATGATTTAAAACCCGGAAACACGAAAAACACCGTAAAACCGGATTTACGCCGTCGTAGTAACACCGCGGGCTGTTTTGGGTTAGTTAATTAAAAACTATGATAAACTTTGATTTAAAAGTTGTTCTTCTGGGAAAATAATTTTTCTTATGAACATGAAACTATATCCAAAAATTATGGTTAAACTCAAAGTGGAAGTATGTTTTTCAAAATGGTCATCAAGACGTCGTTCTTTCGATTGAAATGACTACCTCTTATAATATTGACTTGTAATCTGTATTTCTGACTATAAACTTATACTTTTTTTGTTCAGATTCATAAACTTAAGTTCAATATGAAGCCATAGTAACTTGAATCACTCAAAACGGATTTAAAACGAAGAAGTTATGGGTAAAACAAAATTGGAAAAATTTTACTTGTTGTAGCTACGAAAATTTTATAACAAATCCATATTAATCATATCCTAGCTAACTTATATTGTATTATACATGTATTATGTAATCTTGGGATACCATAGACACGTATACAATGTTTTGACATATCATATCGACCCATGTATATAAATTATTTGGAACAACCATAGACACTCTATATGCAGTAATGTTTGAGTTAGCTATACAGGATTGAGGTTGATTCTAAAAATATATATACTTTGAGTTGTGATCTAGCCAGAGACGTGTATACACTGGGTTGTGGATTGATTCAAGATAATATATATATTGATTTATTTCTGTACATCTAACTATGGACAACTAGTTGTAGGTTACTAACGAGGACAGCTGACTTAATAAACTTAAATCATTAAAATGTAATAAAAATGTTGTGAATATATTTCAATCATACTTTGATGTATATGTACATATTGTTATAGGTTCGTGAATCGACCAGTGGCCAAGTCTTATTTCTGACAAAGTAAAAATCTGTGAAAGTGAGTTATAGTCCCACTTTTAAAATCTATTATATTGGGATGAGAATACATGCAGTTTATAAATGTTTTACAAAATAGACACAAGTAATCAAAACTACTTTCTATGTTGGATTATCGAACCGAATATGCCCCTTTTTAGCTTGGTAGCCTAAGAATTAGGGAAATGGCCCCTAATTGACGCGAATCCTAAAGATAGATCTATTTGGCCCAACAAGCCTCATCTGAGTACGGATGCTTTAGTACTTCGAATTATCACTGTAGTGACCCGAACTTTTCCATGTTTATATATATTAAATGAAATTGTTATTTACATGATTAAGTGTTTCCAACATGTTAAGCAATCAAACTTGTTAAGACTTGATTAATAAAAATAGGTTTCATATACACAATTGACCACCCAAGTTGACCGGTGATTCACGAACGTTAAAACTTGTAAAACCTATATGATGACATATATATGGATATATATATATATATATATATAGTTAACATGATATTATGATAAGTAAACATATCATTAAGTATATTAACAATGAACTACATATGTAAAAGCAAGACTACTAACTTAATGATTTTGAAACGAGACATATATGTAACGATTATCGTTGTAACGACATTTAATGTATATATATCATATTAAGAGATATTCATACATCATATTATCATGATAATATAATAATTTAAAATCTCATTTGATATTATAAACATTGGGTTAACAACATTTAACAAGATCGTTAACCTAAAGGTTTCAAAACAACACTTACATGTAACGACTAACGATGACTTAATGACTCAGTTAAAATGTATATACATGTAGTGTTTTAATATGTATTCATACACTTTTGAAAGACTTCAAGACACTTATCAAAATACTTTTACTTAACAAAAATGCTTAAAATTACATCCTCGTTCAGTTTCATCAACAATTCTACTCGTATGCACCCGTATTTGTACTCGTACAATACACAGCTTTTAGATGTATGTACTATTGGTATATACACTCTAATGATCAGCTCTTAGCAGCCCATGTGAGTCACCTAACATATGTGGGAACCATCATTTGGCAACTAGCATGAAATATCTCATAAAATTACAAAAATATTAGTAATCATTCATGACTTATTTACATGAAAACAAAATTACATATCCTTTATATCTAATCCATACACCAACGACCAAAAACACCTAAAAACACTTTCATTCTTCAATTTTCGTCATCTAATTGATCTCTCTCAAGTTCTATCTTCAAGTTCTAAGTGTTCTTCATAAATTCCAAAAGTTCTAGTTTCATAAAATCAAGAATACTTCCAAGATTGCAAGTTTACTTCCAAGTTTTCTAAATCCATTCCAAGTAATCATCCAAGATCAAGAAACCTTTGTTACTTACAGTAGGTTATCTTTCTAATACAAGGTAATAATCATATTCAAACTTTAATTCAATTTCTATAACTATAACAATCTTATTTCGAGTGGAAATCTTACTTGAAATTGTTTTCGTGTCATGATTCTGCTTCAAGAAATTTCAAGCCATCCAAGGATCCTTTGAAGTTAGATCCATTTTTCTCATTTCCAGTAGGTTTATCCAAGGAACTTGAGGTAGTAATGATGTTCATAATATCATTCGATTCATACATAAAAAGCTGTCTTATTCAACGTTATAAACTTGTAATCACTAGAACATAGTTTAGTTAATTCTAAACTTGTTCGCAAATAAAGTTAATCCTTCTAAATAGACTTTTAAAATCAACTAAATATCTATATGATATGCTAACTTAATGATTTAAAACCCGGAAACACGATAAACACCATAAAACTGGATATACGCCGTCGTAGTAAAATCGGGGGCTGTTTTGGTTGGGATAATTAAAAGCTAAGAAGAACTTTGATTTAAAAGCTATACCTCTAGAAAAATGATTTTTCTTATGAACATGAAACTATATCCAAAAATTATGGTTAAACTCAAAGTGAAAGTACGTTTTTCAAAATGGTCATCAAGATGTCGTTCTTTCGACGGAAATGACTACCTCTTTCAAAAATGACTTGTAACTTGTATTTTCGACTATAAACTTATAATTTTTCTATTTAGATTCATAAAGTTAAGTTCAATACAAAACCGTGGCCACTGGAATCACTCAAAACGGATTAGAAACGAAGAAATGGCGAGTAAAACAAGATTGATAAAAACTACTCATTTTACCTACGTGAAAGTTAGTAATAAATCTATTCCAACCATAACCTAATCAACTTATATTGTATATTATGTAATCTTGAGATACCATAGACACGTATACAATGTTTCGACCTATCATGTCGACCCATCTATATATATATTGCGGAACAACCATAGACACTCTATATGTGAATGTTGGAGTTAGCTATACAGGGTTGAGGTTGATTCCAAAATATATATATAGTTTTAGTTGTGATCAATACTGAGATACGTATACACCGGGTCGTGGATTGATTCAAGATAATATTTATCGATTTATTTTTGTACATCTAACTGTGGACAACTAGTTGTAGGTTACTAACGAGGACAGCTGACTTAATAAACTTAAAACATCAAAATGTATTAAAAGTGTTGTAAATATATTTTGAACATACTTTGATATATATGTATATATTGTTCTAGGTTCGTGAATCAACCAGTGGCCAAGTCTTACTTCCCGACGAAGTAAAAATCTGTGAAAGTGAGTTATAGTCCCACTTTTAAAATCTAATATTTTTGGGATGAGAATACATGCAGGTTTTATAAATGATTTACAAAATAGACACAAGTACGTGAAACTACATTCTATGGTTGAATTATCGAAATCAAATATGCCCCTTTTTGTTGGGATTTAACAAGTTCATAAACATACTTGAAACATTTAAAGATCAAATTAAGCGGAAGCATGAAGTATTACCATTTTAGAACTTGTTATACTTTAACCAATTGAAGTTAAATCCCAATTAAGATCAAGTTGTGAAACATACTTACAAACTAGAAGCAAGAAGAGAGTATATACCTTCTCCTAGCTAGTTGATAGATGATGATGAAGATGATGATGAATGGAGCTCCAAAAGTATGAAACCTCAAGTAGATATACCCCAAACTTTGCACCAACACCTTGTACTTTGGTTAGGATTTGATAACACTTGAATATAGCTTGCAAAAATTAAATTTGTGAACCACCTTTGGCCCTCAAACCCCACGGCATTCAGCTGCTGTATATGGCAGTTTTTTTGCAGAATTTTGAAGTCTTAATTGCAAGTGTGTCTTTCTTGGTCAAGGAGTATGCATGTATATGGAAATGGGAAAGCCTTGGAATCTCTAGCATGCCTCTCATACTTCCAATGCCACTTCCTTGTTTATAAAATAGTTTTATAATACATGGCATAATTTATAAACTAGCAACATTTATAAACTTATTTGTTTTATTTATAACAAATTTATAAACTTGCAATTTATAAATTATGTACACATTATATATAAAACCCATATTATAAAATGTAACATAACATAATTAATTATTTAACCTATAAATAATTAACTCCTTATTATATAAATTATTCCATAATTTATATACACATCAAGTAATATTTGAGAAAACCATTTTTCTTAAAGTTCAAGTGTCACGTATTTAATCAATGATCCAATCGCTAAGATCAAATACGAATAAGGTGTCGGTAAGTTTGTTATTGGGTATGACCCGACTTGGATCAAAACATATTAGCCACGTTAATTTAATATGTCTCTCGGGCATACGAAATACCTTCAATCTCCCACTTGCACGAGAAACATAAGAAATTAATGCAAGTGATGGATACCACCTAACGACCGTCCATCACCCCCAATATGTTATGACTTTGTGCCATTCAATAACATCATCCCTTTCGAGTTCCCATCTCGAATATGAATAGGTGAATCTTTCATTTATCCTTTCATCCTAGATGTCATGTTAATTCCAAGAGATACAGAGTGATCACTCTCTTTTAGATTTAACTTTATCAGGCCTTAGACATCTGACTCTCAACGAATAAGAGGGACAAATTCCATCTTGACTACATACGTCCTAAATATGTACTTTGTATTATACCTGAGCTCTTCCTTATGAACTACCATATTTCAGAATAGCGAAAGAAAGAATCAAGGTACAATATTTGGTAAATATCCGAACTCAATATGTATCTCAGGACAGAGGATACAATGATATTCGCCTTTACTCAAGATTACATGTGATCAACCACAAAGGCTCCATTTAGTAAATCTTGAGAGCGGGTCTTCCAATATTTGTATCCAACAAATATCTATGAACCTTGGTTGCAACCTTGCCCCACATTCATCCCGTGAATGTATACCAATCCAAGTTCATAATAGTTTAAACCTCACATTTGCTCCCACAAATGTGATCGACTACGGAATTTAGAATAATTACTTATTCATGGATAAAATATGCAAAATAGGAACATAACTCAAAATAAATTAATACCATAATTATATTAATGAGTTTGAACAATTTAGTTCCGTTACAATACTTAAAACAGATCATGACCAATCACTAGAATATCGAAGCCCTAATGCACAAACATGTCCTGCATGTTTTGATCCATGTAAGAGCTTCGTGAGAGGATCCGCTATATTAAGATCTGTGTGAACTTTGCGAATACATATCTTTCCCTTTTCAACTTCATCCCTTATGTAGTTGAATCTCCGCTCAATGTGACGGGTCTTTTGATGAGCACGAGGTTCCTTGATTTGAGCAATCGCACCCTCGTTGTCACAAAAGATCTCAAGAGGGTCCTGAATGGAAGGGACTACTCCCAAGTCGTCGATGAATTTCTTCATCCATGCAGCTTCCTGAGCTGCCAATGATGCGGCGATGTACTCCGACTCTGTAGTGGATAGAGCAACAACATCCTGTTTTAAACTCTTCCAAGAGACCGCACCTCCATTTAATGTGAAGACATAACCGGATTGTGATCGAGAATCATCTCGATCAGTTTGGAAACTCGCGTCCACGTAACCTTTTACAGCGAGTTCCTCCTCACCAGACCCATATATTAGAAACATATCCTTAGTCCTCCTAAGGTATTTCAATATGCTTTTGACAGCAATCCAATGACTGTTTCCTAGGTTATTCTGGTATCTACTTGTCAAGCTAAGAGCGCATGACACATCCGGTCTAGTGCATATCATTGCATACATGATTGACCCAATAGCAGATGCATATGGGACTTTCTTCATTCTCTCTTGTTCATCTTTCGTGGTAGGACACTGAGATGAACTGAGAAGCGTTCCCTTTTGAATAGGTACCAAACCTTTCTTAGAGTTATCCATCTTGAACCTTTTCAAGATCTTTTCAATGTATGCACTTTGATTCAAACCTATCAGTTTCTTGGATCTATTCCTGTAGATCCCAATCCCCAAAACGTATTGTGCTTCTCCAAGATCCTTAATGGAGAAGCATTTACTTAGCCAAGCTTTAACTCCTTGCATTGCTGGAATATCATTTCCAAATAACAATATATCATCCACATATAGTACAAGAAACATGATAGTGCTCCCACTAGCTTTCTTATATACACAAGCTTCATCACCATTTTTAATGAAGCCAAATTTCTCGGCTTCCTCATTAAAACGATGATTCCACATTCTAGATGCTTGTTTCAATCCGTAGATTGACTTCTTTAACTTGCATACCCTTTCAGGATATTTCGGATCAACAAAACCTTCAGGCTGAACCATATAGACATCTTCCACAAGATATCCATTTAGGAAAGCGGTCTTGACATCCATTTGCCATATTTCGTAATCATAATGAGCGGCAATGGCAAATAATATCCTAATAGACTTTAGCATTGCCACAGGCGAAAAAGTTTCATCATAGTCAACCCCTTGAGTTTGAGTGAAACCTTTTGCTACAAGTCTAGCTTTATATGTATCCAAGTTTCCATGTATGTCGGTTTTCATTTTGAAAAGCCATTTACAATCAACTAGCCTTGAGCCAGTAGGTTGTACAACAAGTTCCCAAACTTGGTTGTCATACATGGATTGCATCTCAGCGTTCATGGCTTCCTGCCATTTATCCTTATCAATCCTTGATAAAGCTTCTTGGTAGTTTGTTGATTCATCCAAATCAACCACGTAGCAACCATCCATGAGAAACCCATATCTCTCAGGAGGATTACTAATCCTACCAGATCTGCGAACGTCTTGTGTATTTTGATCATCCATTTGATCACTCTCAACATTTTCACGTTGAGTGCTAGTGTCAACCAATTGTGTATCATCTGTTTGATCTTGAACCTCTTCAAGATCTATCTTCCTTTTACTTTTGCCTTCCATTAGGAACTTAGTTTCAAGGAATTCAGCCTTCCGAGCAACAAATACATTCTGCTCGGAAGGATCATAGAAATAGTATCCCATATCATCCTTGGGATATCCTATGAAGATACACTTCGTGGATCGAGCATTCAAATTATTAGGGACGTAACGCTTAGGGTAAGCTTCACATCCCCATACCTTTAAGTATGATAGAGATGGAGGTTTTCCAAACCACATCTCATGAGGAGTTCGTTCCACCTTCTTGGTTGGGGCCATATTTAAAATACGAGCCGCTGAGCATAGACAATAACCCCAGAATGATAGAGGTAACGAGCTTCTAGCCATCATAGATCGAACCATATCCATTAGGGTTCGGTTCCTCCTTTCGGACACACCATTAAGCTGTGGTGTCCCGGGTGGAGTAAGTTGCGAGATA
The DNA here is from genome assembly GCF_046630445.1 of Rutidosis leptorrhynchoides. Classification (NCBI taxonomy): domain Eukaryota; kingdom Viridiplantae; phylum Streptophyta; class Magnoliopsida; order Asterales; family Asteraceae; genus Rutidosis; species Rutidosis leptorrhynchoides. The sequence goes on along the minus strand of NC_092335.1, from coordinate 317,691,316 downwards.
ATCCCACAACTTCTAAGATGATCTTGGAAGGCATCGCTTAGGTATTCACCTCCTCTATCGGTTCGAAGTACCTTAATTGTCTTATTGAGTTGATTTTGTACTTCGTTTTGATACTCTTTGAATGCTTCAAAAGTTTCGTCCTTATGTCTTAACAAGTTGACATATCCAAAACGACTGAAGTCATCAATGAAAGTAACGAAGTATCTTTCACCATTCCTAGCTATGGGCTTAAAGGGTCCACATACATCCGAATGTATTAATCCCAATAAGTCCTTAGCCCTTTCATAGGTCCCTTTGAAAGGTGCTTTAGTCATTTTGCCTTGTAAACAAGATTCACACACATCAAACGACTCTAGTTCATTTGATTTCAAAAGGCCATTCTTTTGGAGTGTATGCATTCGATTCTTGTTTATGTGACCAAGGCGACAATGCCATAAGTAGGAATCACTCAAATCCCTTTTGAGTTTCTTGGTGCTAGTATGGTATATTGAGCTACTAGATGATGTGTCATCATGAACCAATTCATAAATTCCATTTGAAGGCGAAGCCTTAAAATACATTATCTAAATAAACGTGGATATCATCATTAATAAAATTAAGATAAAAACCACATTGTTTTAAACAGGAAACTGAAATAATGTTTCGACATAAATCTGGTGCATACAAAACATTGTTCAAAATAAGTTCCAAACCACTTGGAAATTTTAATACAAAGTCTCCTTGAGCCTTCACTTGCACTTTGGCTCCATTACCCATAAAGAGACTTGATGTTCCCGTTTGCTTGCTACTTCTTTTGAACCCCTGCAAAGAATTGCAAATGTGAGTTCCACATCCAGTGTCTAATACCCATGTATTAGAAGAAGTAATACTAAGCTCTATATATACCATATATATGTAACCTGAGGATTGCCCCGCATCCCTCTTTTCCTTCAACTCCTTAAGGTAGACCGGGCAGTTCCGTTTCCAGTGACCCACTTCACCGCAACCGAAGCACGGGTCTTCCTTGGGGTTTGCTTGTCCGGCAACCTTTTGCTTCTTGTTCTTGTTTTTGGTTGGGGTAACCATCCTCCCCTTTCCCATGCCTTGATTGGCGGATCCTTTCCTCTTAGCCGCCTTTGGCTTAGAGGTGTTATTACCTTTGGACCCACCATCATTGATCATTAGCACGGGTGAAGCCCTCTTACCCATGCTAGTTTTGGCCGTCCTTAACATGCCATGAAGTTCACCAATGGTCATATCCATCCCATTCATATTGTAATTAATTACAAATTGGTCAAACCTCTTTGACAGGGAGTTTAGGATAAGATCAGTGGCTAGCTCATTAGATATGTTGAGATTAAGGCGGTTTGCGCGATCAATAAGGCTTTTCATTTTGAGGACATAAGAGGATACGGATTGGGTGTCATCCATACGACATGCATGTAACGCTCGAACCGTTTCGAAGCGCTCGACACGTGCTTGTTGAAGGAACATCTCCTTCAATTGCGTAATCATGTCATATGCACTATGATGTTCGAAATCCTTTTGGAGTTCGGGTATCATAGTCCCAAGCATTAGGCAAGCGACTTGCACCGAATCGGCGCAATACTTATCCCAATAAGCCATGCCTTCCGTATCATCCTCGTCGGGTTGATCGGGAATGGGGTCTTCCAACACATACGCCTTATCCTCAAGTTTGAGGACAATTCTAAGATTGCGGAACCAATCCATAAAGTTCGTATGGTTGAGTTTGTCTTTCTCGAGGAGAGACCTTAATGATAGGTTGTTCAAGTTAATAGGTGCGTTCGGAATGTTGTTGTTATTTGCGGCCATCTACAAAATTTAACAAAGTCATTTAAGTATTAATTTTAATTTAACAATCAATACCCTTTAAATCCAATTGATATTTATTAAATTTTAGAATCCAACGGTAAACCAAATTTCAGTTAGGTGACCTTTATCCCGTCATTTGATTTAGCTAGGTAGTCATTATATGACAATTGCAATCCTTTTGCAACTTCTAAGTTATGGGATCATGCAATCCTTTTGCATGGCATATTATCCCATCAATGCCGATTTGTTCATCATGCTTCGGTGACCCTAAGTTCATGATTTCCAAATCAAGTCGTCCTACTTGTGTAAACGTGTAAACTTAACATGCAAGTGGTTAGGTGACCTTTATCCCACAAGCATGCGAAATTCACCTTAATCATATTAGTTTGTTCATGACGGTTAGGTGACCTTTATCCCATCATGAGTTCCCTAATATGTCTAAGTGTCACATAAAAGGATGGCGTTTAACTTGTTTACCTTGTTTGTTAAAGGGATTTTAAGTTTTCATTATTTCTAGTTTGAGAAAACTTTTATGCCATACACCAACATGCATTTAGTGTATGGTTCTTATGAAAATCTATTTTCATGTCATGTAACAATGCCAATTTTATTACTTTGATATAAACCATTTTATATGTGCAATCCGTTTCTAATTCTTAATAACCATTTATTAACGTCTTTCGCCATTTCAATTTAACCAATTAAATTGTAGTTTTGCATGTGTTAATAATGTTAAATTTAACCAATTAAATTTTCATTTTAGTTTGTTGTTAACTTGTGTGATTAACTTGTAGCATACATACAATCCACAATCATACAATAAACAACCAAGCATGCAAAACAACATGTTCACAATCAAGCCTTTTGGTAAGCATTTTGTTTAGCCGAAAACAAAATGCCACCGGGTAAGGGGTAATTACACAAAGTAGGAGATTTTAAATCTCCCACTTAATCTTGCATCCAAATGCTTCTTCATGTGTTCTTCAAGTCTTCATTATCTTCATAATTTTACAAAATATATCCTAATACATTTTTGTCTAAAAAAAATGAAATTACAACCTAATCTATTTTACATACCAAATATAAAATAAATTACATAACCAAATGAATTATTACATGCCAAATGAATAAATATTATTACAAACCAATTGAATAAATATAAATCAACCATGCATGCAACCAAACACAAGGTCAAGGCTTAGATTGTGAACTTTAACATACAACCAAGTATGAACCAAATGGAAGAACCAAAACCCACTTTTGGAACTCCATAAATTCGGCCATATTTTAAACCCACCCAAAACTATAAATTTTTGCATTTTACAATCATGCATGTACATAAAATGCAAAATATATAGTGAGTTTAATAATCATCTCGAAGCATATTTCAACAACTTCGGCTCTAGATACCATTGTTGGGATTTAACAAGTTCATAAACATACTTGAAACATTTAAAGATCAAATTAAGCGGAAGCATGAAGTATTACCATTTTAGAACTTGTTATACTTTAACCAATTGAAGTTAAATCCCAATTAAGATCAAGTTGTGAAACATACTTACAAACTAGAAGCAAGAAGAGAGTATATACCTTCTCCTAGCTAGTTGATAGATGATGATGAAGATGATGATGAATGGAGCTCCAAAAGTATGGAACCTCAAGTAGATATACCCCAAACTTTGCACCAACACCTTGTACTTTGGTTAGGATTTGATAACACTTGAATATAGCTTGCAAAAATTAAATTTGTGAACCACCTTTGGCCCTCAAACCCCACGGCATTCAGCTGCTGTATATGGCAGTTTTTTTGCAGAATTTTGAAGTCTTAATTGCAAGTGTGTCTTTCTTGGTCAAGGAGTATGCATGTATATGGAAATGGGAAAGCCTTGGAATCTCTAGCATGCCTCTCATACTTCCAATGCCACTTCCTTGTTTATAAAATAGTTTTATAATACATGGCATAATTTATAAACTAGCAACATTTATAAACTTATTTGTTTTATTTATAACAAATTTATAAACTTGCAATTTATAAATTATGTACACATTATATATAAAACCCATATTATAAAATGTAACATAACATAATTAATTATTTAACCTATAAATAATTAACTCCTTATTATATAAATTATTCCATAATTTATATACACATCAAGTAATATTTGAGAAAACCATTTTTCTTAAAGTTCAAGTGTCACGTATTTAATCAATGATCCAATCGCTGAGATCAAATACGAATAAGGTGTCGGTAAGTTTGTTATTGGGTATGACCCTACTTGGATCAAAACATATTAGCCACGTTAATTTAATATGTCTCTCGGGCATAAGAAATACCTTCACTTTTTATTAAGTCTGGTAATCTAAGAATTAGGGAACAAACACCCTAATTGACGCGAATCCTAAAGATAGATCTATTGGGCCTAACAAACCTCATCCAAAGTACCGGACGCTTTAGTACTTTGAAATTTATATCATATCCGAAGGGTGTCCCGGAATGATGGGGATATTCTTATATATGCATCTTGTTAATGTCGGTTACCAGGTGTTCACCATATGAATGATTTTTATCTCTATGTATGGGATGTGTATTGAAATATGAAATCTTGTGGTCTATTGTTACGATTTGATATATATATAGGTTAAACCTATAACTCACCAACATTTTTGTTGACTTTAAAGCATGTTTATTCTCAGGTGAATACTAAGAGCTTCCGCTGTTGCATACTAAAGTAAGGACAAGATTTGGAGTCCATGTTTGTATGATATTGTGTAAAAAATGCATTTAAGAAACATATGTCGATGTAATATATTTCTATTGTAAACCATTATGTAATGGTCGTGTGTAAACAGTATATTTTAGATTATCATTATTTGATAATCTACGTAATGCTTTTGAAACCTTTATTGATAAAATAAAGGTTATGGTTGTTTTAAAAATGAATGCAGTCTTTGAAAAACGTATCATATAGAGGTCAAAACCTCACAACGAAATCAATTAATATGGAACGTTTATAATCAATATGAACGGGACATTTTAGTTGGTATCAGAGCGTTGGTCTTAGAGAACCAGAATTTTGCATTAGTGTGTCTTATCGAGTTTGTTAGGATGCATTTGTGAGTCTGGACTTCGACCGTGTTTACTTGAAAAATGATTGCTTAACAAATTTTGTTAGAAACTATATATTTTTAACATGAGAATATTATGTGATATATTTATCTCTTAACGTGTTTGATATTATGTGATAGATGTCTACCTCTAGAACAAGTCCCATTGACTCACCTAATAATAATGAAGAGTCAAATGTAAATTGGAATGATTCGTGGACTGATTCACAAGTTCCCGAGTCGGAACCGGAAGAAGAATCGGAACCGGAAGAAGAAATAGAACCAGTGGGGGAAATAATCAAACGATTAAGTAGAAGAAAATCCTCAACCAACCGACCAAAGTTAATTATGGTCAATGGTGTTTCCGCCAAGGAAGCAAAGTATTGGGAGGATTACCAATTCTCCGATGAATCGGATCCCAACAAGGATTCTGATGATGTTATAGAAATTACCCCAACACAATTTAATAAGGCAAAAGAGAACAATAAGGGAAAGGGCATAAAAATTGAGAAATTTGATTCCAAACCCGATGAACTTTATATGTATCGTCAACACCCGTATTTCTTAAGTTGTGACAATAACCCGGGAACCTCTAAACCACCAGGTTTTTCAAAACCAATGTGGAAAACGATGGCTCGTATTAGGGGAACATCATATATCCCTAGAAACTTGGCAAAACGAACCAAAACCGAAGAAGAAGAAACGAGCGAGTCGAAATAAGATAGTTGTATTCGTGTGGTGTAATATATGTAATATAGTGTGCTTATGCTTTATGATATATGTAAAAATTGCTTGTATTAATAAGTATTTTTTTTATGAATCTAACTCTTGTCTATTTTACAGTATAAAAACACAAAAATGGATAGACAACTCAATATTTTAAGAGACCTACCCGGAGACATGATTGATGAAATCTTTTCTAGAGTCGGTCAGAATTCCTCGACACAACTATTTAAGGCGAGATCAGTTTGTAAGATATTCGAAGAACGTTCCAAGAATGCCTTGGTTTATAAAAGGCTTTCATTCGAAAGATGGGGGATATCACATTGGAAAATCCATAAGTTACGATGTGTTTACTTTGATGCATATATTGCGGGGAACCCAAATGCTATTTTACGCAACGGGTTAAGAAATTATTTTGACTCAATATATCCGAATATAGGACTTCGTGATTTAGAAAAAACAGCTAACATGCAACATAAAGAAGCATGTTATGCTTACGGGTTAGTAATGTTCGCTTCTCACCAAAGTGAGAACAAGAACATCGGGCTACAACTATTAAACAAAACGTTCCCACAAGTGACGGACTCAGTAGTTGGGGTGAGAAACAAAGTTTTTAGATTGTTACGGGACTGTTGGACATTACGTAACCCTCGTCCCTTTGACGACGTTACAACACGCTGTCTTATCAACGGCCATAACGGTTATGTTCCACAAGACCAAGGATCGGAAGTAGTCCTAGTAAAACCAGAATACATGACTTGTTTCTGGACGTATGAATTACGTGTCTTTATTGCCTTTGCTGAACGACTTGTGTACTAGCTAGAATTATCTTCACAACTATCTTGTATCAAAGTTATTGTGTGCTATATTTCATGTTATATGTAAAATAAGCGGTATTGTAAGTTTGTAAAATATTGTGAAAAAGTTTGAAAGCGAAATATTATTATAATCAGTTTTTCATATAGAATTGTAGTAGTTGAATTGTATATTAGCTACTAAGTATGAACTTAACGGGTAGGTACTACCCGAATTTAAACTTATAAAACGCTAATATGAAGAAAAAGCTTTTATAAATGAGTTCATATTATGCTACGAGATACTATTGACTACTCTTAATATTCTGTATGATTAACTTGTTTCATTTGACTAAATGTGTTCGGGAGCGTTCGAAGATGAGGAAGAGAAGATCGACGCATTTGTGAAAGGATTACTGGAAAGAATCCAAGAAGATATAAGTTCACACGAGCCGACCTCCATACAATAGGCATGTAGAATGGATCACAAACTAGTGAACCAGATTGAGGAAAGAATTAAAGAACAGGCGGCTGAAGAGGCCAATGTGAAGCAAGTCAAAAGAAAGTGGGAGGAAAACGGTGATAAGAATCACCAATACAACAACAACAGCAATTACAACAATAATCGCAACAACTATCCCAACAATCGCAACATCAATCGCAACTACAACAAATGGCCCAACAACAACAACAACAACAACAATAACAACAACAACAACAACAGCAACTACAACAATCATCCCAACAACAATAATAACCGCAACAACAACAACAATCAGAAGCAGCTATGCCAAAGGTGTGAAAAGTATCACTCGGGGTTCTGCACCAAATTTTGCAACAAGTGTAAACGAAATGGTCATAGCGCGGCGAAGTGTGAGGTCTACGGACCAGGGGTTAACAGAACTAAAGGAACAAATGGTGTCAGAATGAGTAATGGCGGAGCAAGTAGTGTCGGAGCAAGTTATGCCAATGTAGTTTGTTATAAATGTGGAAAACCGGGCCACATTATTAGAAATTGCCCGAACCAGGAGAACACGAATGGACAAGGCCACGGAAGAGTTTTCAATATTAATGCGGCAGAGGCACAGGAAGACCCGGAGCTTGTTACGGGTACGTTTCTTATTGACAATAAATCTGCTTACGTTTTATTTGATTCGGGTGCGGATAGAAGCTATATGAGTAGAGATTTTTGTGCTAACTTATGTTGTCCATTGACGCCGTTGGATAGTAAATTTTTACTCGAATTAGCAAACGGTAAATTAATTTCAGCAGATTATATATGCCGGAATCGAGAAATTAAACTGGGTAGCGAAATATTTAAGATTGATTTGATACCCGTAGAGTTAGGGAGTTTTGATGTAATAGTTGGCATGGACTGGCTGAAGAAGGTGAAAGCAGAGATCGTATGTTATAAAAATGCAATTCGCATTGTACGAGAAGAAGGAGAACCCTTAATGGTGTACGGAGAAAAGGGCAACACCAAGCTACATCTTATTAGTAATTTGAAGGCACAAAAACTAATAAGAAAAGGTTGCTATGCTGTTCTAGCACACGTCGAGAAAGTACAAACTGAAGAAAAGAGCATCAATGATGTTCCCGTCGCAAAAGAATTTCCCGATGTATTTCCGAAAGAATTACCGGGACTACCTCCACATCGATCTGTTGAATTTCAAATAGATCTTGTACCAGGAGCTGCACCAATAGCTCGTGCTCCTTACAGACTCGCACCCAGCGAGATGAAAGAACTGCAAAGCCAATTACGAGAACTTTTAGAGCGTGGTTTCATTCGACCAAGCACATCACCGTGGGGAGCTCCTGTTTTGTTTGTCAAGAAGAAAGATGTTACATTCAGGTTGTGTATCGACTACCGAGAGTTGAACAAACTTACCATCAAGAACCGCTACCCACTACCGAGAATCGACGACTTATTTGATCAACTACAAGGCTCGTCTGTTTATTCGAAGATCGATTTACGTTCTGGATATCATCAAATGCCGGTGAAGGTGGATGATATTATAAAGACTGCTTTCAGAACACATTACGGTCATTACGAGTTTATGGTCATGCCGTTTGGTTTAACTAATGCACCAGCTGTGTTCATGGACCTTATGAACCGAGTGTGTGGACCATACCTTGACAAGTTTGTCATTGTTTTCATTGATGACATACTTATTTACTCAAAGAATGACCAAGAACATGGTGAACATTTGAGAAAGGTGTTAGAAGTATTGAGGAAGGAAGAATTGTACGCTAAGTTTTCAAAGTGTGCATTTTGGTTGGAAGAAGTTCAATTCCTCGGTCACATAGTGAACAAAGAAGGTATTAAGGTGGATCCGGCAAAGATAGAAACTGTTGAAAAGCGGGAAACCCCGAAAACTCCGAAACACATACGCCAGTTTTTAGGACTAGCTGGTTACTACAGAAGGTTCATCCAAGACTTTTCCAGAATAGCAAAACCCTTGACTGCATTAACGCATAAAGGGAAGAAATTTGAATGGAAGGATGAACAAGAGAAAGCGTTTCAGTTATTGAAGAAAAAGCTAACTACGGCACCTATATTGTCATTGCCTGAAGGGAATGATGATTTTGTGATTTATTGTGACTCATCAAAGCAAGGTCTCGGTTTTGTATTAATGCAACGAACGAAGGTGATTGCTTATGCATCTAGACAATTGAAGATTCACGAACAAAATTATACGATACATGATTTTGAATTAGGTGTAGTTGTTTTTGCATTAAAGACTTGGAGGCACTACTTATATGGGGTCAAAAGTATTATATATACCGACCACAAAAGTCTTCAACACATATTTAATCAGAAACAACTGAATATGAGGCAGCGTAGGTGGATTGAATTGTTGAATGATTACGACTTTGAGATTCGTTACCACCCGAGGAAGGCAAATGTAGTAGCCGACGCCTTGAGCAGGAAGGACAGAGAACCCATTCGAGTAAAATCTATGAATATAATGATTCACAATAACCTTACTACTCAAATAAAGGAGGCACAACAAGGAGTTTTAAAAGAGGGAAATTTAAAGGATGAAATACCCAAAGGATCGGAGAAGCATCTTAATATTCGGGAAGACGGAATCAAGTATAGGGCTGAAAGGATTTGGGTACCAAAATTTGGAAATATGAGAGAAATGGTACTTAGAGAAGCTCATAAAACCAGATACTCAATACATCCTGGAACGAGGAAGATGTACAAGGATCTCAAGAAACATTTTTGGTGGTCGGGTATGAAAGCCGATGTTGCTAAATACGTAGGAGAATGTTTGACGTGTTCTAAGGTCAAAGCTGAGCATCAGAAACCATCAGGTCTACTTCAACAACCCGAAATCCCAGAATGGAAATGGGAAAACATTACCATGGATTTCATCACTAAATTGCCAAGGACTGCAAGTGGTTTTGATACTATTTGGGTAATAGTTGATCGTCTCACCAAATCAGCACACTTCCTACCAATAAGAGAAGATGACAAGATGGAGAAGTTAGCACGACTGTATTTGAAGGAAGTCGTCTCCAGACATGGAATACCAATCTCTATTATCTCTGATAGGGATGGCAGATTTATTTCAAGATTCTGGCAGACATTACAGCAAGCATTAGGAACTCGTATAGACATGAGTACTGCCTATCATCTACAAACTGATGGGCAGAGCGAAAGGACGATAAAAATGCTTGAAGACATGCTACGAGCATGTGTTATTGATTTCGGAAACAGTTGGGATCGACATCTACCGTTAGCAGAATTTTCCTACAACAACAGCTACCATTCAAGCATTGAGATGGCGCCGTTTGAAGCAATTTATGGTAGAAAGTGCAGGTCTCCAATTTGTTGGAGTGAAGTGGGGGATAGACAGATTACGGGTCCGGAGATAATACAAGAAACTACCGAGAAGATCATCCAAATTCAACAACGGTTAAAAACCGCCCAAAGTCGACAAAAGAGCTACGCTGACATTAAAAGAAAAGATATAGAATTTGAAATTGGAGAGATGGTCATGCTTAAATTTGCACCTTGGAAAGGCGTTGTTCGATTTGGTAAACGAGGGAAATTAAATCCAAGGTATATTGGACCATTCAAGATTATTGATCGTGTCGGACCAGTAGCTTACCGACTTGAGTTACCTCAACAACTCGCAGCTGTACATAACACTTTCCATGTCTCGAATTTGAAGAAATGTTTTGCTAAAGAAGATCTCACTATTCCGTTAGATGAAATTCAAATCAACGAAAAACTTCAATTCATCGAAGAACCCGTCAAAATAATGGATTGTGAGGTTAAAAGACTTAAGCAAAACAAGATACCAATTGTTAAGGTTCGATGGAATGCTCGTAGAGGACCTGAGTTCACCTGGGAACGAGAAGATCAGATGAAGAAGAAATACCCGCATTTATTTCTAGAAGATACGTCAACACCTCCAACTGCTTAAAATTTCGGGACGAAATTTATTTAACGGGTAGGTACTGTAGTGACCCGAACTTTTCCATGTTTATATATATTAAATGAAATTGTTATTTACATGATTAAGTGTTTCCAACATGTTAAGCAATCAAACTTGTTAAGACTTGATTAATTGAAATAGGTTTCATATAGACAATTGACCACCCAAGTTGACCGGTGATTCACGAACGTTAAAACTTGTAAAAACTATATGATGACATATATATGGATATATATATAGTTAACATGATATTATGATAAGTAAACATATCATTGAGTATATTAACAATGAACTACATATGTAAAAGCAAGACTACTAACTTAATGATTTTGAAACGAGACATATATGTAACGATTATCGTTGTAACGACATTTAATGTATATATCATATTAAGAGATATTCATACATCATATTATCATGATAATATAATAATTTAAAATCTCATTTGATATTATAAACATTGGGTTAACAACATTTAACAAGATCGTTAACCTAAAGGTTTCAAAACAACACTTACATGTAACGACTAACGATGACTTAACGACTCAGTTAAAATGTATATACATGTAGTGTTTTAATATGTATTCATACACTTTTGAAAGAATTCAAGACACTTATCAAAATACTTCTACTTAACAAAAATGCTTACAATTACATCCTCGTTCAGTTTCATCAACAATTCTACTCGTATGCACCCGTATTTGTACTCGTACAATACACAGCTTTTAGATGTATGTACTATTGGTATATACACTCCAATGATCAACTCTTAGCAGCCCATGTGAGTCACCTAACACATGTGGGAACCATCATTTGGCAACTAGCATGAAATATCTCATAAAATTACAAAAATATTAGTAATCATTCATGACTTATTTACATGAAAACAAAATTACATATCCTTTATATCTAATCCATACACCAACGATCAAAAACACCTACAAACACTTTCATTCTTCAATTTTCTTCATCTAATTGATCTCTCTCAAGTTCTATCTTCAAGTTCTAAGTGTTCTTCATAAATTCCAAAAGTTCTAGTTTCATAAAATCAAGAATACTTCCAAGATTGCAAGTTTACTTCCAAGTTTTCTAAATCCATTCCAAGTAATCATCCAAGATCAAGAAACCTTTGTTACTTACAGTAGGTTATCTTTCTAATACAAGGTAATAATCATATTCAAACTTTAATTCAATTTCTATAACTATAACAATCTTATTTCGAGTGAAAATCTTACTTGAAATTGTTTTCGTGTCATGATTCTGCTTCAAGAACTTTCAAGCCATCCAAGGATCCTTTGAAGCTAGATCCATTTTTTTCATTTCCAGTAGGTTTATCCAAGAAACTTGAGGTAGTAATGATGTTCATAACATCATTCAATTCATACATAAAAAGCTGTCTTATTCAACGTTATAAACTTGTAATCACTAGAACATAGTTTAGTTAATTCTAAACTTGTTCGAAAATAAAGTTAATCCTTCTAACTAGACTTTTAAAATCAACTAAACATATGTTATATATCTATATGATATGCTAACTTAATGATTTAAAACCCGGAAACACGATAAACACCATAAAACTGGATATACGCCGTCGTAGTAAAACCGGGGGCTGTTTTGGTTGGGATAATTAAAAGCTAAGAAGAACTTTGATTTAAAAGCTATACCTCTAGAAAAATGATTTTTCTTATGAACATGAAACTATATCCAAAAATTATGGTTAAACTCAAAGTGAAAGTACGTTTTTCAAAATGGTCATCAAGATGTCGTTCTTTCGACGGAAATGACTACCTCTTTCAAAAATGACTTGTAACTTGTATTTTTGACAATAAACTTATAATTTTTCTATTTAGATTCATAAAGTTAAGTTCAATACAAAATCTTGGCCACTGGAATCACTCAAAACGGATTAGAAACGAAGAAATGGCGAGTAAAACAAGATTGATAAAAACTACTCATTTTACCTACGTGAAAGTTAGTAATAAATCTATTCCAACCATAACCTAATCAACTTATATTGTATATTATGTAATCTTGAGATACCATAGACATGTATACAATGTTTCGACCTATCATGTCGACCCATCTATATATATTTTGCGGAACAACCATAGACACTCTATATGTGAATGTTGGAGTTAGCTATACAGGGTTGAGGTTGATTCCAAAATATATATATAGTTTGAGTTGTGATCAATACTGAGATACGTATACACCGGGTCGTGGATTGATTCAAGATAATATTTATCGATTTATTTTTGTACATCTAACTGTGGACAACTAGTTGTAGGATACTAACGAGGACAGCCGACTTAATAAACTTAAAACATCAAAATGTATTAAAAGTGTTGTAAATATATTTTGAACATACTTTGATATATATGTATATATTATTATAGGTTCGTGAATCAACCAGTGGCCAAGTCTTACTTCCCGACGAAGTAAAAATCTGTGAAAGTGAGTTATAGTCCCACTTTTAAAATCTAATATTTTTGGGATGAGAATACATGCAGGTTTTATAAATGATTTACAAAATAGACACAAGTACGTGAAACTACATTCTATGGTTGAATTATCGAAATCAAATATGCCCCTTTTTATTAAGTCTGGTAATCTAAGAATTAGGGAACAGACACCCTAATTGACGCGAATCCTAAAGATAGATCTATTGGGCCTAACAAACCCCATCCAAAGTACCGGATGCTTTAGTACTTCGAAATTTATATCATATCCGAAGGGTGTCCCGGAATGATGGGGATATTCTTATATATGCATCTTGTTAATGTCGGTTACCAGGTGTTCACCATATGAATGATTTTTATCTCTATGTATGGGATGTGTATTGAAATATGAAATCTTGTGGTCTATTGTTACGATTTGATATATATATATATATATATATATATATATATATATATATATATATATATATATATATATATATATATATATATATATATATATATATATATATATATATATATATATATATATAGGTTAAACCTATAACTCACCAACATTTTTGTTGACGTTTAAAGCATGTTTATTCTCAGGTGAATACTAAGAGCTTCCGCTATTGCATACTAAAATAAGGACAAGATTTGGAGTCCATGTTTGTATGATATTGTGTAAAAAATGCATTTAAGAAACATATGTCGATGTAATATATTTCTATTGTAAACCATTATGTAATGGTCGTGTGTAAACAGTATATTTTAGATTATCATTATTTGATAATCTACGTAATGCTTTTGAAATCTTTATTGATAAAATAAAGGTTATGGTTGTTTTAAAAATGAATGCAGTCTTTGAAAAACGTATCATATAGAGGTCAAAACCTCGCAACGAAATCAATTAATATGGAACGTTTATAATCAATATGAACGGGACATTTCAGTTGGTATCAGAGCGTTGGTCTGAGAGAACCAGAATTTTGCATTAGTGTGTCTTATCGAGTTTGTTAGGATGCATTAGTGAGCCTGGACTTCGACCATGTTTACTTGAAAAATGATTGCTTAACAAATTTTGTTGGAAACTATATATTTTTAACATGTGAATATTATGTGATATATTAATCTCTTAACGTGTTTGATATTATGTGATAGATGTCTACCTCTAGAACAAGTCCCATTGACTCACCTAATAATAATGAAGAGTCAAATGTAAAGGTTATGGTTACTTTAAAAATGAATGCAGTCTTTGAAAAACGTCTCATATAGAGGTCAAAACCTCGCGACGAAATCAATTAATATGGAACGTTTATAGTCAATATGAACGGGACATTTCAACATATTAGGGTTTAGAAATTTAGGGTTTAGGATTTAGATTTAGGGTTTAGATTTAGGATTTAGATTGAGTTTTTAACACGAACGGTTTAGAGTTTAGGGTTTAGGGTTTAGGGTTTGGTGTTTTGGGTTGATGGAATAAACCCAAAACACCAAACCCTAAACACTAAACCCTAAACCCTAAACTCTAAATCGGGCTAAATTTTACTTCCCAAAACATGAAAAAAAAAAAACTTCAACATTCTTCACGAACAATATTTTCTTGAATGTTATTTTTGTCGATAGTTTTCCCACCAAAATAATAACATTCATCACAAAGTGTCTTTTCTAAATGTTCTTATTTTCATCCAATCTATAATGTTCGTAAACAAAGTTTTTTCAAAAAACAAAAAAAAAAAATTTGCTTCCCCCCGCTTCTCCCCGATTGGTTACTTCTCCATTGATCCTGCCCCTATATATATATATATATATATATATATATATATATATATATATATATATATATATATATATATATATATATACACAGTGGCGGATCTAGGTTTCGTAGTCACTAGTGTCACAAGTTACAAGTCCAAAAAAAATTACACTATCCGGTGATGTCACATACAAAAAATTACACTATATCGAGTGGTGTCACACACAAAAAATTACACTATCCAGTAGTATCACTAGTTACAAACCCCAAAAATTTTCCACTGCATCACGTATTCCAGTGGTAGCCCGTGCTACCACTGGATCTAAGATAGATCCGCCTTTATATATATATATATATATATATATATATATATATATATATATATATATATATATATATATATATATATATATATATATATATATATATATATATATATATATATATACCTATATGTAGTGGTAGGATCAAGGGGGAAGTAACCAATCGGGGGGAATCAAATATTTTTTTTCGTTTTTTGAAAAAACTTTGTTCACGAACATTATAGATTAGATGAAAATATAAATATTTAATAAAGACACTTTGTGATAAATATTTTTATTTTGGCAGGAAATATATATATATATATATATATATATATATATATATATATATATATATATATATATATATATATATATATATATATATATATTGGTAGGATCAAGGGGGAAGTAACCAATCAGGGGAAGCAAATTTTTTTTCTTCATTTTTTGAAAAAACTTTGTTCGCGAACATTATAGATTGGATGAAAATATAAACATTTAATAAAGATACCTTGTGATAAATGTTTTTATTTTGGCAGGAAAACGCTAGAAGAAGTAATATATAACAATTATCGCGTTTTTCGAGCGTATGTTGATGTTTTAGATATTATGGTTTATAGGGTTTAGATATTAGGGATTAGAAATTTAGGGTTTAGGGTTTAGACATAGGGTTTAGATTTAAGATTTAAATTGAGTTTCTAACACGAACGGTTTAGAGTTTAGGATTTAGGTTTAGGGTTTTGAGTTTAGGGACTTAAGCCAAAACACCAAACCCTAAACCCTAAACTCTAAATTGGCTAAATTTTACTTCACAAAACATGAAAAAAAAAACGTTAACATTCTTCACAATCAATATTATCTTGAATGTTATTTTTTTCGATCGTTTCCCTGCCTAAATATTAACATTCATCACGAAGTGTCTTTTTTAAATGTTCATATTTTCGTGTGATTTTATTGCCTGAAAAAAAAATTCCAAAACAAAGAAAAAAAGAAATTTGCTTTCCCCCGATTGGTTACTTACCCATTGATCATGCCCATATATATATATATATATATATATATATATATATATATATATATATATATATATATATATATATATATATGGGCATGATCAATGGGGAAGTAACCAATCGGGGGGAAACAAAAAAAAAATTCATTTTTTTTGAATTTTTTTTTTCAAGCATCAAGATCACACGAAAATAAGAACATTTAAAAAGACACTTCGTGATGAATGTTATTAATTAGGCGAAAAAACGATCGAAAAAAATAACATTCAAGATAATATTGTTCGTGAAAAATGTTAACTTTTTTTTTCTTCATGTTTTGTGAAGTAAAATTTAGCGCGATTTAGGGGGTGTTTGTTTTGGCGTTTTAGAGTTGAATTTTTTGATTATTGCGTTTCGAAATCGTAAATAATTGATTTCTAGTGTTTGGCTAATATATAATCAAAATTGATTATTCACGATTTCTACCCTTCAAAACGCAAAAATTCTGCAGTAGGTGCTCACTTACTGTTTGATAACGTGGTTTTCAAAAACCAAGTTCCAGCCATTTAATTACAATCATATCCCCAATAAAAAGTTGTTTATGTTATAATTCAGTAGGTTTATAACTACCTTTAATGGTTATAAGAACAAAGAGAGAAAAAGAGAGAAGAAGGAGAGAAGAAATATTGATATTGATATTTCAAGAGAAATGGTGCACCTTAAATGGTTACCATACATGTCTATTTATAGTATAAAATATTACTATGCAAGAAATATAATAATAATAAAATTAACATCCAATCTAGATATTTTATAACACAATCTAGATATTTTATAACACTCCCCCTTGGATGACAATTTTATTAGAGAATAACTAGTACTGCCTCGTTAAAAACCTTGCTAAAGAAAACTCATTGGGATAAAACTTTAGCTAAGGGAAAAAGAGTGCAGCATAAAGTTGACTCCCCCTCAAGTAGGCAACGCCTGAGTTGTTACATCTTCTGAACATGCCTCATGCCAATATTATGAACGTGTGTTCTGAAAATAGCAGTTAGTAGTGTTTTGGTATAAAGATCAGCAGAGTTGTTGATTGAACGTATCTCATTTTAATCTGGTTGTCTTTTACGATATCTTGAGTATATGAGAAAAATCTGAGGTTTTCATCTGAAACTGTATCATCTAAATCTTTTATGTACAAGTTTGGCCCTCGTGATTTGTCTACAGTCTCCTTCATGGTTTGTTCAAACCGTTGTTTCAGTTCCTATTCCCTTTCAGTCTTTTTCTGAGCCTTACCAATATACCATTCTTTTCCATCAAACTTATGACCGTTAAGACCGTTTATAGCTTTAGCGACTCGTCAGCATTTATGTTTTGTTCTGTCATTTTTGATACTCTTCTTTCATTTGTATTATGTAAGCTGTATTATCTTCATAGATAGTTGTTACGCTTTTATAGCGTTCTAGTCCACAAGAATCAATAATGATTTGTATCATTGATCTTAACTAAAATCATTCTCGAGTAGCTTCATGTAATGCAATTACTTCGGCATGATTTGATGATGTTGCAACAAGTGTTTGTTTTGAGAACGTCATGATATTGCGGTGCCTCCATTTAGGAATACATATCCAGTTTGAGATTTAGCTTTATGTAGATCGGATAAATAATCTGCATCTGTATAACCAAACAAATCTTGTTTCGAGTTGTTAGAATAAAGTAATTATAAATCAGTAGTTCCCCGAAGGTATCAAACTATTTGTTTGATCCCATTCCAATGTATTTTGGTAGGGGCTGAGCTGAACCTTGTCAACAAATTAACTGCAAAAGAAATGTCAGATCTTGTATAATCTATAAGATACATAAGAACCTCAATTGCACTAAAATATAGAACTTCCGATCTGTTAAAATTTTCATGATCTTCGCAGGGATGAAATAGATCAGTGTCAATATTGAGTGATCTAACAACAATGAGTTTGTCTTTAAAAAAAATGTTTTAAAATCTTTTCGGTATAAGTTGTTTGATGTACAAGTAAACCATTAGGCATATGCTCAATTTGCAATCCAAGGTAATACTTGGTTTTTTCAAGATCTTTCATTTCAAAATAATTCTTTAGAAGTTGAATGATTTCATAGATCTCTTTATTTGTTCATATGATGTTAAGAACATTGACATAAACAACTACGATCTCATATCCGAACATTGTTTTTATAAAACATACGTGCAAAATAAGTTTATATTTATACCCTTTTTTTTATCAAGTAGTCATTTAATCGGTTATACCACATACGTCCCGTTTGTATAAACCCACTTAGAAATCTTTGTGATTTAATGGAATATATTCCCTTGGGTTTTACATTAGATGCTTATGATACCTTAACCCTTTAGGTATATTCATATATATCACTATTAAGTGATCCATACAGATAAGTAGTAACAACATTCATGAGATGCATTTAAATAACTACCAGGTTGATTAAGTATCTAATAAGTAATTGTATCCATTACAGGAGGATAATTTTTCCTCCTAATTCATTTCTGGTCTTTGTGGGAAATATTGAGTTACAAGTCTAGTTTTGCCTTATAACTTCATTTGTACATTTCTTTTCGGATAAAAATTCATTTGTATCCCATACGTTTCACATCTTTAAAAGTGATAACGATTGATCCGAAAACTTTTCTTTTATCGAGCGATTCTAATTCAGCTCTTATTGCTCCTTTCCATTGAGCTCAATCATGTCCATTTTGTATATTCAATGACAGATTTTAGTTCCATATCATCATCTTTATTCATGATGTCATTGTAACATTATATGAAAATATCTCATAGAGATTTTAGTTTCATTTCGGTTCCATAATATTGCATAATTTATCGCAATTTTAGTATTTACATTTATCAATATCCTCTGCAGAAGGAATATTGATTTGTGGTTCTTCTTGAACACTTTCTCTTACCTCATTATCAGCTGATTTTCTTTTTCGAGGATTTTTATCTTCGGAACCAATTGATCTTCCACGTTTGATGCGTGACAAAGACTCAACAGTGACATTATTGCCAGCTTTTGGAATTTCAGTTCGAGCTGGAGCATTTATCGCTGGTATATATGATTTAGTCACTTTTTTATATCTGTAAATGCATAAAGTAATTAATTTGCAAGTTCTTGCATATGCATTATTTTTGAACTTTCGTTTCACATTCTTTTGTGCGAGTTCAATATACCTTAATTGATGTTCACATCATGAAGCATCATTTTATTTTTTATTTTTATTTCTCCCCCTAATCTAGGGAACAATGTTTTATTAAAATGACAATCAGCAAAACGTGCTGTAAAAACATCACCCATCATGGGTTCAATATATCTTATGATTGAAGATGTTTTATATCCAAAATATATTATCATCTTTCTTTGAAGAACCATTTTATTGTGTTGTGGTGATACAATTGGAACGTACACTGCACAACCAATGTTTTAAGGTAGAAAATATTTGGCTCTTGGCCAAAATCAAGTATTAAGTGAAAATATTTACGACTTCCACAAGGTATAATGCGAATTAATGTCGCAGCATGTAAATTTACATGTCCACATATAAATATTGAGAGATTTGTACTCATTATCAATTGTCTAGTTATTAGCTGTAAGCGTTTATCTATTGATTCAGCTAAACCAATTTTGTGTATGCACATGAGCAACTGGATGTTCAACAACAATCCCTGTAGATATATAATGATCATTAAATGCTTGAGATGTTAACTCACCAGCATTATCAAGTTTCATCCTTTTAATGGTGTAATCAGAATAATGTGTTCTCAATTTAATAATTTGTGCAAGAAACTTTGCAAATGCCATATTACGGCTTGATAACATACAAATATGAGACCATCCGCTAGATGCGTCTATTAGAACCATGAAATATCAAAATGGTTCACATGATGGATGAATTGGTTCATATATCTTACCTTGAATTCTTTCAAGAAACATTTGTGATTCTTTTTCACAATATACTTTTCATTAATCACCATATGTGCTTTCCATTAATCACCATATGTGTTTTTTTTTTTTTTTTATAAATCACCATATGTGTTTTTTTTTATCATATATCCTTTTCACCATATACGCTTTTAATCATATGCGCTGTGTTTTTCACCATATGCGCTTTTAATCATATGCGATTTTCATCATATGCGTTGTGCTTTTCATCATATTCGCTTTTTATCATATGCGCTTATCATATGCGATGCGCTTTTTATCATATGCGCTTTTTTATGTGAATAGTAAATTAATTAATTTTGTTTTACTATTCATATGAATTAATTTAGATTTACTATTTTGTTAATTGAGTAATATATATATACATCATATACTTGTGACTCCGAAGGCTCAAATGAATTTGACCATATAGTTATACGTTGTACCTTGCACATTAATTTTCAGTAGAAGCTTTAGATGCATATTATTTTCAGTAGAAGCTTTAGATGCACTTTTTTTTAATCACCAAATACCACAAACACTTTGTTTGCGTTTGTTCATAGTCATCAATGAAAACCATTTTCTTTAATTTTATTTTATACAATAAAATTAACGCATCATTATTCTTTTCAAAAACAATAATCTATTGTTATTGTTCACTTGTGCCATGTTTAACAACAAAAGTCAACAACCTCTGTCTTGTTTGTTGTGGCAACCAAAAACAACCTTTGCTTTTGTTACCGAGAATCCAAGACCAAAAAACAATTAATTTTTAATTAATCTTTTATCAAAACCATAAATGATTTTATTGATCTACGTTGATATGGCCATAAAGAATTGACGGCTGACCTAGTTTTGTAAGTGTATTTCGGCTATCATCCCGAAAACGCACAACGACTTTTTTTTTTTTATGAACTATTTGTTTCATATCTAGCTTAGGCAATTATTGTAAACATTTGGTCCCTATAAGAGCATTTATTTTTTAGACTTTTAGTTGATTTGTACTTGTCACAATTAGGGATAGCACCCGCGGGTCGTGGATGCGGATCCATTGGATCCATCACCCGTACCCGCGGATTTTTTTTAAGAGACATCCAATTGAACCCTTGTTCGTTGAAACAATTTGACTATATTTTTACTCCCCATTATTAAACGGGCCATTTTGATGCACACTCTTAAAAAAATAATTTGTTTTTTAAGTTTTATTATTCAACCTCCTTTTTTCAACGGTCACGTTTTTAACAAAACATTTGACAAGTTTGGAAAAAAGTTTTTTATTGATTATCATCAAAAGTTTTCTATTGTCACTCTACTGGATGGAATTATGGCATATAACCAAAATTGCAACCCAACACTACATAAGAACAAAAAGGTTGTTTTTAATTAACATATGTATATGTGTTAAACTCGGAATAATAATAACTTATTTTAGAAAATTAACATAAGACATGTTGAAACATTTTTGTCACATTTAGCTCATCAAGTCTAATACTTATCATTGATAGATTTTATCACGTCTAGGAGATGTTTACTTTTTTCTTGTATTAAGTCCTACTTTCATTTACCTTTGTTTGGAAAAAAGTTTTTTTTTTACTTTGCTTTCCCCCTTTCTGTAAAACTCATTTAAACACTTTCTTTGTTTTTTTTTTTTTTAAAAAAACTTCATTTTTTTTACGTTACCCGTAAATTATAAATATATAAAAAAAACTTTTTGTTTAAATTTTTTTTCTAGTTTTTAAAAGGCCACTTGACCAATTTTTTAATTCTTTCACAACACCTGATATCGTGATCGTGACCTTTCACCAAAGCAAGAGATATTCTCGATAAACTAAACACGGACTCGTGTTTGAAATTGTCGGCCACAAAAAAATTCATTTGATAAAAGTATATATATTTTTTTAGTTATAGAAGGAGACCACTTCATTTTCAATACTTCATTTTTGACAAAAAACTATTCCATTTTACCATCCCCTTTTTTTTCTTACTTTAACTTTTAAGATATACTTTTAATAAAAATACAAACTACTTTTTCTTATTTTAACTTTTAAGATTTACTTTTAATAAAAATACAAACTACTTTTTGTATTTTAACTTTTAAGATTTACTTTTAATAAAAATACAAACTACTTTTTGTATTTTAACTTTTAAGATTTACTTTTAATAAAAATACAAACTATTTTTTTTTATTTTAACTTTTAAAATTATAAATTTAAGAATAAACATTAGTATGCATGAAATAAATAATGATTAATTGCATAAGTAATCATAAATGTTAGATAACATATAAAGACCCCGTCGTATTCGTATTGATCGGAATTAATCTCGACCCATGGTACCGTGTTGTCAAATGACGTGTTGCGTACAATCATGAGGTCTTATTAACATAAATATAAATGTTAGTGAAGTTAATAAGAGTTAGATTACAGAAAATATAATTCAGGTGGTATAACCGACCATATATAACTTAAATAACATAAATATAAATGTTAGTGAAGTTAGTAAAAGTTAGATTACAGAAATATAATTCAGGTGGTATAACCGACCATATATAACTTAAATAACATAAATATAAATGTTAGTAGTCCAAAATTTGATATATTCGAGTCTGAAAATTATTAATAATTTCATACCTTGATTAGTGATCGTTTGAGATATCTTTTAATTACACTAAGCTTTTCGTGCTGATAACGTGTTATAATTCAGTAGGCTTATAACTACCTTTAATGGTTATAAGAACAAAGAGAGAAAAAGAGAGAAGAAGGAGAGAAGAAATATTGATATTGATATTTCAAGAGAAATGGTGCACCTTAAATGGTTACCATACATGTCTATTTATAGTATAAAATATTACTATGCAAGAAATATAATAATAATAAAATTAACATCCAATCTAGATATTTTATAACACAATCTAGATATTTTATAACAGTTTATTATTTGTTGGTGTTGCTATAATACTGTGCATTTTTTTACTCTTTCTTAAGTTGTGAGTGATGTTAATACTTACAAATACTGTACATTCATTACACTTTTGTTAAAAGATTCATAAAAAGATTCATGTATTCCACCGATTACTTTTCATTTATAAATGTGTGTTCATGAACTATACCGTCTATACGACCATGTTTATATGATATAATTTATTTATTTCAAAGCGGGGTACTTTTTGGTAATTCTACACATTTGATAATAAAATAATCCAGTTTTTCCAAACACTCAACAAATAATGATTTGATTGTTGCGATATCAATCATCATAATTAAATTCAAACACTATTTATCAAAATTACGTTTTACAACAACTGATTATTTAATTATGATTATCCAAAACTCATAATCAATTTTGATAACGCAAATCCAAACACTCCCTTAGAGTTTAGGGTTTAGGGTTTAGGGTTTATTCCATAAACTCAAAACACCAAACCCTAAACCCTAAACTCTAAACCGTTCGTGTTAAAAACTCAATCTAAATCCTAAATCTAAACCCTAAATCTAAACCCTAAATTTCTAAACCCTATTATCTAAAT
Source organism: Rutidosis leptorrhynchoides (assembly GCF_046630445.1). Classification (NCBI taxonomy): domain Eukaryota; kingdom Viridiplantae; phylum Streptophyta; class Magnoliopsida; order Asterales; family Asteraceae; genus Rutidosis; species Rutidosis leptorrhynchoides. The sequence goes on along the minus strand of NC_092335.1, from coordinate 317,667,445 downwards.
CATATAAACCCTAATATCTAAACCCTAATATCTAAAACCTCAACATACGCTCGAAAAATACGATACAACAACAACAACAAAACTCAATCCCACATGTGTGAGGTATGGGGGAGGTGAGACGTAGACAATCCTTCCTCTATCCTTGAATAAAGAGAAGTCATTTCTCCACCCCGAGTGAAACACTCCAAGAGTAGAGAATGTCGTCTCTCCCTCTGTTCGACGGGTAAAGAGATTGCTTCCAAACGGACCTCCGGCAAAAGAAAAAAAAAAAAAAAATATATATATATATATATATATATATATATATATATATATATATATATATATATATATATATATATATATATATATATTTTAAGGATCAAGAAAGCCACGCTAAAAGAACAATAAAAATATATTACCACATGCGAACAAACAAACACACTTCTAAGCATCCAAAACTACATACATACATACATACATACATACATACATACATACATACATACATGAAACCGTACCAACACTACTACATTTAACGTCAATTAGACCCTCTTATTTAGACGTGTTAATAAATTAACACGTCTAAATAAACAAAAGAACACGTCCAAATGATATAAAAAAATGAAAAAAAGGCGGAACACGTCTAAATATATCATTATATAGACGTGTTGATACGTCAAATTGACAAAAGATAGCAGAACACGTCTAATTAATGATACATTTAGACATGTTAACGGACAAATTTGAGGAACACGTCTAAAGAAGTTCTTATTTAAACGTGTTGACACTTTAAGTAAGTGGAACACGTCTAAATATATATGTTACTCCGTATTATTTAGACGTGTTGACACGTCTAAATAACTCAGTATAAGTAACAAATAAATCAACACGTCTAACTAAAACACACCAACACTTCTAATTAACAAAACAAGTATTCGGGTCGGCCCGCTCCGCTGGGTCCAAAATCGGTAGCCTGAAAAGAAAAGAAAAAAAAACGCAAAGCCAAGGTTTGAACATGCGCCCCTTTAGATTTCAACAAACCTCCTTACCAACTGATTTACAAATTCACTTTGATAAATTTATAGTTTGTTTCATATACATCTTATAAATTAGAGGGTTGATCAAAGTAAAAAAGTTAGTCAAAAGAGGGTGAAATTTAACATAATGTAAAAAACGGGGAAAAAGTGACAAAATTGCAAAAAAGTTTCAAATGAATAGTTCTCAATTTTTGGCTTTTTGTGTTTTCTAATTGATACTCTATATAATATAATATGCCACATGTCTAATTACAACAAAATTTCTGGAAAATCATATCCATATTGTCACCCTTTTACTAAAAATATTAAATACTCGTAATATATAAGGGAAAAAAAATTACGCTAGAGAAAAAGGGGGTCGGCTTCTTTTATTAACACAAATTAGGGTTCCCAACATCACACATCCCTCATTATCTCTGTGAAAAACTTCTTTTTCTTCATTGTTAACATCTTCATCGCGATTCCTTGTTGTCATTACTAATGGAAAAAAGGGGTCGTTCAAATTGGTGAATCAGTAAATCACCAAATCGCCAAATCGTCAAATTGTCAAATCGGTGGTGATTTAAGGTTGTTTGATGATCTTTGTTTGAGGTTTAAACCTACAATTTGTTTTCACTCTTCATTCAGGTAACTATCGATATGTGTATGTATATATGACTGTTTATTGCGAATTTTCTCTTAAGAATTTGCTCCAAATTTTTGATCTTTTAAAGTTGAATGTAAATCTGAATTATGTTTTTGCTGCTACGATTTATTGTTCTGATAGAATGTATATATTTTATATAGTAATCTATTACAACATACTCATCAAAAGTTGTAAACCATAGCTATCTAATCCGTATGTGCTTCATGTTAAGAGTAAATGGTTTGTTATTAATTGGGGAGTTTGGGGGTTATGTGTTGATTATTGCCTTAAGTGTTGGGTTTTGATTGATCTGATTATTCTGTTACAACTAACTAATACAAACCCATGCGATTCCAGCATCGGAAAAGACAAGGAATCGTTGAATGCTAACTAGAAGAAGTTTGATAATAGCGATGTTAATGGAAATGTTGAGACGGCCTTTGTGATGGCAACGGCAGCTGATCGTTCGTCGATGAAAGTCTCGATGTGTGCGTGTCCGATCCTTTCTTGCCGTTTCTGATTGATTTCAAGTTTTGGTTTTACACTCTATTTGATGATGTTGCTGCCATATGATTTCAATATGTTATTTCAATATTTCTTTTTGGTCCAGTCATATATATTATACCATAATTCTGTAACATGACGTACTAATTAGTCTAACCACTTTGGTTCTCATAATGTTTTATCAAGTTAAAGATGACTTGTATTTGTATAATTATACTGTTGTTATTGTTATAGTATTCTATGTTGTCAATTTTTTGTTACAAGGGCATACATCCTTGAGCTTAACTTAGATGATGAATTTGAGCGAAAGAATGAAAGTGTTGAGGTTGTTGAGGAAGAACTTGAAAAGTTATATTTATATATGTTCTCCAATTAATAGGTGTGATGTTTTTGATATGTTTAGTGTCGGCATGAGATATATTTGGTTGATCTTGCTTGTAGGTTATGTCTGCATACGGATACAAGATAGCTCAGACACGGATCGTTGAGATAGAACTATACGAGCATGATAAGAGATCAATGAATTAGATGAAATCTGGTAAACTGTTGACCTTCAATATATGTGACATCATTTATTTAATTCAATTTATTTTTGTTTAGAAGGCAAATACTGTAGTTAATTTTTTTTTGGATTGAATTTGAGGTAAGGATAATGCCAGCCACTGATATGTTGTTTATAAATGCTATAAATTCTATTGGATTTATGAGCAATTAGATTAGTAGCTTAACGATGCACTAATGGGCCAAAACATGTTTCTTCTATAAGTATGAATCATTTTGCTTCGCCTTTTATTTCACATGTATCATACAAAATTGTAACTTTATGCTATCTGTGATCTTATCTTACACTGTAGTTTTTTTTTTTTTTAAATAAAGCAGCTATGTAGCGGAATGGATGAAAATGTTGTTGTAGTTCTCAAACAAGAAAAACGTAAATTACTGTTATTGAGTATTTTTTAGACTGTTCTATCTTAATAGCCTTATTACCTTCATGTTTTATCAATTGTAACGCATAACTATCATCTTACATACTGATTATACTTAAAGTTCATAATAATTAGTTGTTAAAGTTGTTTATTTAACCAACTATTTCAAATTGGGCAGGTTAACTTAGCTATCATTTCATTAAATTTTTTGCCGGATTTTAATTATTCATTTAATTGCAGGCACTACATTAACAGTCCTGGCTTCTCATCTCAATAATTTGTTCAACGATCTGATCTTCGGGTCCTATGTGCAACGATACTGAAGGTGCATATTTCTTATTTTCGTTTACGTGATGACAATAGTTCCTTTTTTTATCATTAACCTTTTTTCATATATTTGGATGCGTTAGCCGTTAGGTTAAATTGATAATTTTAACTATATAATCGCATATGTTAATTGTAGCAAAGCTATCGATCTCGACAAAAAGGTGAAGCATATTGTGTTGGTTTCTGTAGATTGAATCTCACAGTCATTTCCTGCTAATGATGGTAGAGGGATGGCATGTTGGATGGGTACTCAAAGAACCAGCTATAACTACCTTATATTAGTGTTTTTTTAATTTAGAGTTTCTTCCATTGTAAATTTCCTTTATGACTTTTTGTAAATACTTCAAATATATATATATATATATATATATATATATATATATATATAGTTTGGTTTTGTAGTAAATTTAATTTGGTATATTTGGTGCATTTGGTATTTAAAGGGTATTAAGTGAAATATTTGGTATTTTGCGGGTATTATTTGAAATATTTGAGATTTTAACCAGGATTAAAATTTACCGGGAACACGTCTAAATTGATATCAGGAACACGCCTAATTTAATCAATTAGACGTGTTAATTTACAATTAGACGTGTTAATTTAATCAATTAGACGTGTTCCAGGAACACGTCTAGATGACAAAAAAAAAGGAGGAACACGTCTGATGTCGTACGAGGTGTATATAAAATAGTTATTAATTTTAGCAGAAAACACTATTAAATACGATACAATTTTACACAAGATATTAATTTATTTATAGAATGGATATACTTAAACCTTGCTACAACACTTATAGGCAGTGTACCTAATCGTACAGTAGTGTAGTTTTTAGTAAGTCCGGTTCGTTCCACAGGGAAATCTTTAAACAAAGCTCAACGCTATATTAGTTTACTTTTATAAAAATACAAATATATATATAAGTAATATTATTATTATAAAGGGGGGTTTTTACCGTTTAATGACCGGTTTGTCGATTTTAAGACTTTAGTCGCAGTTAAAACCTAATGTAAAATATAAAATAAATACAAGACTTAAATTAAAGCGTAAAATAAATAACGATAATGAAATTGCGAATAATAAAAGTGCGATAAAATAAACTTGCGATAATTAAAAAGTACGATAATTAAAAGTGCGATTAAATAACAATAAATAAAAGTGCGATAATTAGAAGTGCAATTAAATATAAAATAAAGGAAATTAAATATGAAATAAAAGAATTATGCTTATTTAAACTTCCGTAATCATGATGTTTGACGTGTTGATTTTAGTTTTATGCCCATGGGTTAATTGTCCTTTGTCCTGGATTATTTAATATGTCCGTCTGGTTTTTGTCCATAACAGTCCATCAGTCATAAATATAAAGTGCGAGTGTCCTCATCAAATTATTCTTATACCCGAAGTTAAATATTCCAACTAATTGGGGATTCGAATTGTAACAAGGTTTTAATACTTTGTTTAATGAATACACCAGGTTATCGACTGCGTGTAAACCAAGGTTTTACTACTTTGTTAACAATTACACCAATTACCCTTGAATGTAATTTCACCCCTGTTTTAATTATTCTAGTGGCTATTAATCCATTCCCGTGTCCGGTTAAATGAACGATTATTCGTACATATAAATACCCCGCCCATCGTGTCCGATCGAGTGTATATGGTAATTTATAGGGACGCCCAATTGTAAATCTTTATATTAACATTAACAAACTTTCATTTAGTTAAACAAATATAAAGCCCATTAATAGCCCATAGTCTAATTTCCACAAGTGTCGTTCTTTTGTCCAAACCCCAATTATGGTACAAAGCCCAATTACCCAATTTTAGTAATTAGCCCAAATCATGATTACTTCGTTTTAAATAAGCATAATAATAACTTAGCTACGAGACATTAATGTAAAAAGGTTGAACATAACTTACAATGATTAAAAATAGCGTAGCGTTACACGGACAGAATTTTGACTTACACCCTTACAACATTCGCTAACATACCCTTATTATTAGAATTATAATTAAAATTAAAATTAAAATTAAAATATAAATTATATATATATATATATATCGTATAGATAGAGAAGAGAGAAAATAGAATATGAAAAATGATCAGAATTCGGTTTGCTTTATAGCCAGAGTTGAAATTTGGGGCTCCGCGACTCGCGGCAAAAGCCTCTTCAAACTCCGCGAGTCGCGGAGAATGTATTTACAGCTCAGTCCTTGGAGTTTTCTCTGCCGACGGTTTTTTATATATAAATATAATATATATATATAATTAATATAATTAATTATATATTATATTATATTTATATACATAGTTAACTTGTAATTTTTAGTCCGTTGCGTCGAGCGTTAAGAGTTGACTCTGGTCCCGGTTCCGGATTTTCGAACGTCCTTGCGTACAATTTTATATTTTGTACTTTGCGTTTTGAATCTTGTACTCTTGTAATTTCGAGACGTTTCTTATCAATAATTGGAACCTTTTTGATTGTCTTTTGTACTTTTGAGCTTTTTGGTCGTTTGCGTCTTCAATTCGTCGAATCTGTCTTTTGTCTTCACCTTTTATTATTTAAACGAATATCACTTGTAAATAGAACAATTGCAACTAAAAGCTTGTCTTTCTTGAGGAATAATGCTATGAAATATATGTTCGTTTTTAGCATTATCAAATATTCCCACACTTGAGCGTTGCTTGTCCTCAAGCAATATTGTCTTGAAATACTAGAATCACTTCTTTATTCTTCACACTTTGTACATCAGTGAATTCTATACGGCGGTATAAACAATGGTAGTAACGATATGGTTTACAGTCCCACATGACTATAAAAATTTAGATCCATTAAGGAAATTGGATCTTTATGAAAACATTTGATTTTTTTGAAATCTAGTTTTTACCCTAGATAAGTTTTCCGGAATAACCCTTTACCGGTGTTTGCAAAATATTTTTGTGGGTTTGGTGGGTTTCAGATTTGAAAATTTTAGCTCAAAACTTGCGGTTTTGTGTCACCCACTTGCTAACCTTGTATTTGGAAAGCAACACGTCCAGTTTACTTGTCCCGTATATTACCTTTCGGTAAACTACCGTCCGGTTGAAAGGAAAGCGTTGAACAAGCAACTGTTAAAGCAATGTCCCGTGACATGCTTTTGATTATGGTCTATAACGTGTCGGACGCAATTACTATCCTTGGTAGGAGCAATAGTAAAGCTCACCCTTATAATTTGTCGGTTTGACACAAGGTCCTGTCTTTGACCATGCTATGCAACCACCGTTCTTACGGTTGACACCCGATTTAGTTCAGGTGACCTAATGAATTCCAGGTGAATTCCTAGGATTTTACATTCAATGGTAATGAACGCATTGAAAATAGGGTTTTCAGAAAAAAAATCGGTTTATAATTTTGATCAAAATATTTTCTCGTTTAAGCTCGAGTTTAGATATCATCGAATTCCATGAGTTTGTAATTCTCAATCTTTAAGGTCAATCTCTAGGATTGAGTAATATCAGTCTTAAAAGCTGATTTTTAATCTTTAAGGAGATTATCCTTTCTGGGGATCTGATTCATTAGTCTTATCCAGCTAATTTGCATGTTGCCCCCCCATTGTACGAGATAAATCCTTCTCATGGTTAGGATAAATCTGACCACTTGGCGACCCTGTTTAATGCTGAGGTCCATGGATTTCCTGCTGATTTTAGTGATGACTTTTCTAGATTTTTCGTCAACCTACAGCTGGTCTGAACGACAACTTCATGACCTAAATCAAGAAGCGCGTGTCTTTTTCGGAAGACTTTACTTCCTTTTAATGATGGAATTGATTCATCGTGTAGATCCATCTCTTCTTTTCTTTCATCGGGTAAAACAGTTTAGTTTAGTCCAAAGCAAAAGTATTTTCAGTTATTTGTTACAGATATATGTGACATATGTTTAAGATAACTTGGTAAATTTTCCCACACTTGGCTTTTATTTTCCTTTTTATCGTCCTCTATTCCATTTTAAATGAATTTTAACATTTTAGTTTGTTTCTCAATTTATGTCCTTTCCGAGGTAACAATAATTTCGGTGTTAAAACCTAGTTTTATCGTTCATAAATATGTATAAACATGATTTTGAATTCATTTAATTGAAAATTTTGAAAAATTTTACTAGAATTGGGTAGTCAGTATATAAGACTAGGGCTGTTCTTTTTTATCAGAGAGCACTAGATTCTAATACAACTACTGCTTTACTAGTATTTTTAATGGTAACCAAGTGTATAAAGTAAAAAATGTTAAAATCCGAAAGAATTTAACCCCTTCCCACACTTAAGATCTTGCAATGCCCTCATTTGCAAGAAATCAGTAACAATTTAAATTATTGAGGGTGATTTGTGTGAAAATGATTAAATTTTTACCAAAGTTTCCAAATATATTGGCGTTTGTTTGCTGAATGATAAATGGTGCACATCATTTGTTCATTCCGTCTTGTTGTTATTTCACATATATTTTGCATCTTGTCGTCAAAATTAGTTGCTTTTGCTGAACTTAATGCCAGTCTTTGAAAATGCGTTGTTTTACCCTGTTGTGTACATAAGATAAACTGCAAACATATATACATATTTTTGAAGTTTGGTATATTACCCCACGTTCAAAAATTATTAAAATCTAAGAATAAAAGTTAGATAATTATAAAAATGATTACAATATTAACAAAAGTATTAAACGTATCAATAATTACAAATTACAAAATAAAAAAAAAATAATAAGTAAACTAAGGATGATATTGGTACCAATAGGGGTTCCAGGCATAACCATAAGTGCTATAGAATGCTTCGGCAGGGTCATACGTAGGATATGGTGGCTGCATCTCTATCGACCAAGGAGGGAAGACGGGTTTCGGTGTAGGAATATAGTTTCTACCTATATGTTGGCAATGAGCTATGATCTGGTTCTGATGAACTTGCCAATCTTCAAATGCTCTCTGTCTAGCATTTTCGTATTCCTGAGAAGCTATAAACCTATGCATTTCTTGCATCTCATTCCCCCCTCCTACATTACCTTGTTGCTGGTTTCTCTCCACCTGTGGATGTCTACCATGGTATCGTACTGCGGCGTTATTTCGCCTCTTCAAAACTTTCGCACCATGGTATACATTTAAACCTATAGTATCGCGGGGTTCCGGCTCTTCTAGTAATAATCCCCCCCGACTTATATCCACACCGAGATATTCACCAATCAAAGTAATAAAAATACCACCTCCTATTATGCTATGTGGTCGCATCCCCCGAACCATAGCTGATAAATAATAACCCACACAATATGGTATACTTACAGCGCTCTGTGGGTCTCGAATACACATATGGTAAAACAAATCCTGTTCATTTACTTTTTCCTTGTTTTTACCCCTTTGTGTAATCGAATTAGCTAAAAACCTATGTATCACTCTTAATTCGGCTCTATCTATATCCAAATAAGAGTAATTTCCCCATTTGAAACGGTGATGGCTTGTCATTTGACTCCACACACCGTGTGTATCAAAATTCTCATCTATCTTTCTACCGTTTAGTATCAATCCTCTACAATCGGCAGACGCTAACTCCTCAGGCGTATATATACGTAAAGCCTGAGCCATGTCCAGTAAAGACATGTGTCGCATCGAACCGCCTAACAAAAATCTAATAAAAGAACGATCGGTTAAACTAGCTACCCGATCATTCAACTCTATACTACATAACAACTCTTCACACCATACTTTATATACAGGTCTGCGTAAGGTGAATAAACATATCCAGTCATTAAAAGAAGAATTACCATACCTCTGTACAAGTAATTCCCTAATTGGCCCGGCCAATTCTACAGCTTCTAAGGGTCCCCATTCTATGACCCTCGGTACCTCAACAACCTTGGAATGAAGAGTATGCAAACCCCGTTGATATTTTGGATAATCTATCCAAAGTCTGTCAAATCTCAGGTTCGGGTGCAACTCTTCCAAATGCATATCGGAAAAGGTCATGACTGGATGAGGTACATCCTGCTTGTAGTAGTTATCCACCTCCTGTTGTTCCAAATTCTCAGCAGGAGCATTGCGGGCTTGGGATGAAGATTCACCCCTTTCATTCTGCAAAACACATCAAACACAATTTTTGTGCATCCAAATATGCATTAGTGTCAGCAAAATCATTAATCAAAATAATTACAATGACATTATCAATTTATATCAAACTTAAGCTCATTTTCACATTTTTATCAAATCTACACTTTTTCATATAAGCATATACGAAAATGTTCGCCAAGTTCATAAGCATTCAACTCAAATAACATGTCAAAATAATCATTACTAGCAATTAAACAAGTCTCAAATGGCATTATCTTTCAAAAATCAAGTTCATGAATTTTAGACTTGAAAAAGTCCACTTTAATTCTCAAAATCATGTTTAGGCTCAAAGTTTGGATCATTTAACTACCTAGACATGTTACACTACTCAATTTAGCAACAATTCATGACAAAAATCGGCCATAACCTGTTTATATCAAAAAGCCCCAAATTGCTCAAGAACACAAACCCTAGATTATTCAAAATTTGAAGTTTAAGGCTTCTAATTATGTTAAACAGCATCAATCTAGGTTATACAAGCATAATACATAAACAATTTAAGTCTAATTACACTAAAAAGCATCAAAATCAAATTGGGGAAAAAATAGCTCAAGAACACCAAAATTCGGATTAAATGGTGTTTAGGTGTAGAAATTTACCGTTTTTCTTGAGTAATTCTTAGATAGCATCCTTCTCAACATGATTTTAGCAAAAAATTTGGTGATTAACGGTTAAAAATTGGTATTTTTGGGGTGTTTTTGGGTGGTTTTTCGGGGTTTTTCGCAGCAGTTTTCGGGTGTTTTTGTGTGGGGGGAGTGAACTGATCGTTCAGCTCTTTATATTTTTTTTCTGATTTTCGGTCCCTCCGCGAGTCGCGGAGATTTAAGCACCAAACTCCGCGAGTCGCGGAGTTTGGTAATTTTTTTTTTTTTTTTTTTATAATCATTAACTTATTAAAACAATTAAGTAATTAATTTTAAAATTTTATTTCCCTTGTTATTTAGGACGAGGTCGTTTCGGATCGATGTCCTAGTCCGTCCTTCGACAAAATTTTAAAATTTGTCTTTTTGTAGCGATTGTTTTAAAAGCTAAGATTTTTGGGTTTTTTCAATGTTTTTGGCATACTCTAATTCAATAAGATTAAAAATAATGATAATAAAAGTTCTCGTCCCTCCCTCGGGTAAAGCAATTTCGGTTCAAAGACCTAGTCTTCAACTTACGACGAATTTTAAAAATCATATTTTTAACTTAATGAGATAAAGTAAATTTTTGTTTTTAAATTCACACAACTTAAATATAAAATTCAAAATTCAAAATTAAAAATTAAAAATTAAAAATTCACACCAAACTTAATTTAAAAATTCATATTATAAATTCATACCAAACTTATATTAATTTTTCAAATATTTACAATTTTAAATATATTGTTTTTACAAAATTTACAATATTAATATAAGATTTAAATATTAATTTTAAAAACATGGTAAAAATAAAAAATCTTTTTGGCTTTTTATCCCACTTTAATCAATCAAATATTATCAAAAATATGCGCCCCTCTTTTCGGTAAAGTAATTTCGGTTCCAAGACCTAATTTAACTCATGACGAATTTTTGAAATATTTTGGGTTGATTGATTAAAGATATTTATACCTTAAGAATAAACGTTAAATTTCGCAGTGATGTAATAAATTTTTGAATGATATCAATAATTTCGGTCGCCAAACCTAATTTTATTTAATACCAATTTAATACTTTTTAGCGAACAAATTAGCGTTTATTATCAAAAGGTTAAAAATAAAAATAAAAATAAAAACTGTACAGACATACCTGTGAAATAGATTTCTTAGTTATATGATCTATTCCATTCATAAGATAGTCGGTTTAATTGGTTTTCCATTGCTACATAAGCGTAACCTCGAGCATTCAGTGTCTTTTCTTCTAAACATATGAACGGTCCGTCTCTGCATAAAGTAACAAATTCGGTATTTGAATAGGTTTGATTATTTGAACATTTACCTCCATGTGACCATTTTCCGCATTTGTGACATCTTTCTAGGTGTCGTGCTCTTCTTTTTGCTGCGGATTTTGATTTTCCTTTACCAAATTGTAACTTATTATCTTCGCATCTGGATTCTTTTCTAACTCCGTCCATTCTTTCTCTGATTACTGATACTATTTCACTCGGTAGTATGTCATTATTACGTTTAGTGATCAAAGCGTGTAGCATTAGACCATGGTTTAGTTCACAGGCAGTCTTCATTTTGTAAAAACCTAAAAAAAATAAAAATTCAGAATGGGGGGAGAAGACTAGTTCTTTAGGGTCTGCTAGGGAAAGACCATTCGGGTTCCATTTTCGAGAACTACACGAAAACAGATAATCTAACTCTAACAGAAATACATATTATCCTTTAAAGACTTGATTCTCCCCACACTTAGTTAGCTGTGGTATCGAAATTATGATTAACTTCATTGTCGACTTCCATCGGACCATGTATGTAATGTTTAACTCTGTGACCATTAACTTTAAATTCAATCCCATTTGAATTTATCAATTCTATCGTTCCGTATGGGAAAACTCTTTTGACTATGAATGGTCCAGACCATCTTGATTTCAATTTTCCAGGAAATAGCTTGAATCGTGAATTGAAAAGAAGAACTCTGTCTCCTTCTTTAAATTCTTTTGAACTTCTGATTCTTTTATCATGCCATTTCTTCGTTCTTTCTTTATAGATTAACGAATTTTCGTATGCTTCATGTCTTAATTCTTCTAATTCGTTTAATTGACTTAATCGTAGACGTCCGGCTTCATGTAAATCAAGATTACATGTCTTCAAAGCCCAAAATGCTTTGTGTTCAATTTCTACTGGAAGATGACATGCTTTTCCATAAACAAGTCTAAAAGGTGTGGTTCCAATTGGAGTTTTGTAGGCTGTTCTAAAAGCCCAGAGTGCATCCTCCAATTTAATGGACCATTCCTTCGGATTTGATCCTACGGTTTTCTCTAGAATACGTTTTAAAGCTCGGTTGGTATTTTCAACTTGTCCACTTGTTTGTGGATGATATGCGGTGGAGATTTTATGAGTTACTCCATATCTTTTAAGAACTTTCTCAAGTTGATTATTACAGAAATGAGTACCCCGATCACTTATTAAAGCTTTCGGTGTTCCAAACCTTGCAAAAAGACGTTTTAAAAAGTTGACTACAACTCGTGCATCGTTAGTTGGGAGAGCTTGTGCTTCCGCCCATTTAGATACATAATCAATGGCTACGAGTATATATAGATTATTATGAGATTTTGGAAATAGACCCATAAAGTCAATACCCCAAATGTCAAATACTTCACATACTTGGATGACATTTTGTGGCATTTCATCACGTTGACTTATTTTTCCGGCCCTTTGACATGCATCACAGGATTTGCAAAGAAGGTGTGCGTCTTTGTAAATTGTAGGCCAATAGAATCCAGCTTCATAAACTTTTCTTGCTGTTAGTTGAGGCCCATAATGCCCTCCTGTTGGTCCTGTGTGACAATGGTTTAAAATTTTACTAGCTTCATCTCCAAATACACATCGGCGTATTATTCCATCGGGACAACTTTTAAACAGATGTGGATCTTCCCAGAAATAGTGTTTTATATCACTGAAGAATTTCTTTCGTCTTTGGTACGATAATCCTTTTTCAAGGAATCCACAAACTAAGTAGTTTGCATAGTCTGCAAACCATGGGATTTCTTTATAATCTATCTTCAATAGATATTCATCAGGAAAGTTGTCTTGTATGGCTGATTCATTTAGAACTTCTAATTCGGGATTTTCAAGACGAGAAAGATGATCAGCGGCGAGATTTTCTGCTCCTCTTTTATCTCGGATTTCAATATCAAACTCTTGTAAGAGTAAGATCCAACGGATTAATCTTGGTTTAGCATCTTGTTTTGAAAATAGGTATCTAAGAGCAGAATGGTCGGTATAGACCACCGTTTTTGCTAGAACGAGATATGATCGAAATTTATCAAAAGCAAAGACAATAGCAAGGAGTTCTTTTTCAGTAGTTGTATAGTTCGTTTGTGCTCCTTGTAACGTCTTACTAGCATAATATATAGGTTGAAATCGTTTTTCAATCCTTTGTCCTAAAACGGCTCCCATTGCAAAATCACTTGCATCGCACATTAGTTCAAATGGTAGATTCCAATTTGGTGTTATCATGATCGGCGCATTAGTGAGTTTTTCTTTAAGAATATTAAAAGATTTGATACATTCATCTGAAAAGATGAATGGCGCATCCTTTTCTAGGAGTTTATTCATAGGAGTGGCAATTTTAGAAAAATCTTTTATGAAACGTCGGTAAAAACCGGCATGCCCTAGAAAACTCCTAACTCCTCTAACATTGGTGGGATGTGGAAGTTTAGCAATTACATCTACTTTAGCTCTATCCACTTCAATTCCTTCTTTTGAAATTTTATGTCCAAGAACGATGCCTTCTTTAACCATGAAATGGCATTTCTCCCAATTAAGTACTAGATTTGATTGTTCGCATCTAATTAGCATTCGTTCTAGATTAACTAGACATGATTTAAATGTATCACCGAAGACTGAAAAGTCATCCATGAAAACTTCCATGCATTCTTCTATCATGTCATGAAAAATCGCCATCATACACCTTTGAAAGGTTGCAGGGGCGTTACAAAGTCCAAATGGCATGCGTTTGTAAGCAAAAGTACCATAAGGGCACGTGAATGTGGTTTTCTCTTGATCTTCGGGTGCTATTGGAATTTGAAAATATCCGGAAAATCCATCTAGAAAACAATAGTAACTATTTCCGGCTAATCTTTCCAACATTTGATCTATGAAAGGTAAGGGAAAGTGATCTTTTCTGGTGGCGTCATTTAATTTTCTATAATCAATACACACACGCCATCCTGTTACAGTCCTAGTAGGAATAAGCTCATTTTTCTCATTTGTAATGACAGTCATGCCACCCTTCTTAGGCACGCATTGAACTGGGCTTACCCATGGACTATCAGAGATTGGATAAATTAAACCTGCATCTAGCAGTTTAATAATCTCTTTCTTAACTACATCTTGCATATTAGGATTTAGTGTTCGTTGGCGTTGCACATACGTTTTATGACCTTCTTCCATAAGGATTTTATGTGTGCAATACGAAGGACTTATTCCTTTAATATCATGAATTTTCCATGCAATGGCTGGTTTATGAGCTTTCAACACAGAAATGAGTTGTGATTTCTCATTTTCAGTAAGAGAAGACGATATTATTACAGGTAATTCAGATTCACCATGTAAATAAGCGTATTCCAAATGGTTTGGAAGTGGCTTTAACTCTAATTTCGGAGGTTCTTCTATCGATGATTTATATCGATATCTGTCTTCTTCTTTTAGCATTTGAATTTCTTCTGTTGTTGGTTCATATCCATTAGCTATAAGTGTAGCTAACATTTCAGCTTCATCAATTGGTTCATTACCTTCTCCTAAAGAACATTCTCCTGTTCCTTGTAATTCTGGAAATTCTTCTAATAATTCTGCATGTGCATCTATAGTTTGAATATAATAACATGTATCATCTGCAGATTGTGGTTGTTGCATTGCTCTATCAACTGAAAAGGTAACACTCTCATCCTCTATACTTAGGGTCAGTTTCTTACCGAACACGTCTATCATTGCTTTAGCCGTGTTTAAGAATGGTCTTCCTAATATGAGAGGAACTTGAGAATCTTCTTCCATGTCCAAAACAACAAAATCTACTGGAAATACTAAAGTACCAACTTTAACTAGCATGTTCTCCATTATCCCTCTAGGATATTTTATTGATCTATCGGCTAGTTGTATGCTTATTCTGGTTGGTTTTAATTCTCCAAGGTCTAGTTTAGCGTATAGTGAATACGGCATTAGATTTATACTAGAACCTAAGTCTGCCAATGCTTCTATTGAACTAAGACTACCCAGAAAACATGGAATTGTGAAACTTCCTGGATCAGATAGTTTTTCTGGTATCTTATTCAACAGCACTGCTGAACAATTAGCATTCATAGTGACAGCCGAGAGTTCTTCCATTTTCTTTCTATTTGAGATTAGATCTTTCAAGAATTTAGCATATCTTGGCATTCCTGAAATCACATCAATGAAAGGAAGATTTACATTTATCTGTTTAAACATATCCAAGAATTTGGATTGCTCGGCTTCAAGTTTTTCTTTCTTCATTTTACTCGGGTAAGGAAGTGGTGGTTGGTATGGTTTAACATAAGGTTTATCCTTAACTGTGTTATCTTCATTAACCTTTTCAACTACCGGTTCTTTTTCCTTATCTTGATCAGGTTGTGGTTCTTGTGGAGTAGGAATAGTTTCATCAGAAGTTACAGGTATTTCAGGTGGTTTAAGTGTTGTACCACTTCTTGTGGTAATGGCTTTAGCTGTTTCATTCCGGGGGTTAGCATTTGTATCACTAGGTAGACTTCCCGGTTTTCTTTCACCTATTAACCTTGCTAGGTTACTCACTTCTTGTTCCAGATTTTGAATAGAAGCTTGTTGATTTCTAAATGCTTGAGCATTTTGTTCATTGGTTTGTTTCTGAGATGTGAAAAACTATGTTTGAGTTTCAACTAGCTTCGTCATCATATCTTCTAAATTCGGCTTTTTATCATCGGTTTGTTGTGGTGGTTTGTTTTGAAAATTAGGTCTTTGCTGATTGTAAGTATTATTGGATACTTGTTGATTGCTAGGACTTTGTTGGTTGTTGTATGGAATATTTCGGTTATAATTCTGGTTTTGATTGTAAATCGGTCTTGGCGGTTGATAATTATTCTGATAATTATTTCCAGGCCTTTGGTTTATGTATGAAATATTCTCTCTTTGTTCCATTGTTAATTCAATACTGAGACAATCTTTTGTCAAATGTGGTCCTCCACACTGCTCACAACTAATTCGTATTGAGTGAATATCTTTAGTCATCTTTTCCATTCGTCTCTCCACAGCATCTATCTTTGCGGAAATGGAATCTAAGTCATGACTAGAATCGGCTCTAGCTGCTTTAGATGATCTAATGATGTCTTTTTCTTGGTGCCACTCATGTGAGTGGGAAGCAGTGTTATCAATAATTTTGTAAGCATCAGTTTCGGTTTTCTTCATAATAGAACCACCAGCTGCTATATCTATGTCTTTTCTTGTAGTGATGTCGCATCCTTGGTAGAATATTTGTACTATTTGACAGGTGTCTAAACCATGTTGCGGACATCCTCTTAACAACTTTCCATATCTTGTCCACGCCTCATATAGAGTTTCATTTGGTTTCTGTGTGAACGTAACAATTTCTGCTTGAAGTCTTACGGCTTTAGATGCAGGAAAGAATTGTTTAAGAAATTTGTCAACTAAAACGTCCCATGTATCGATCGCCCCTTCAGGTAACGATTCCAATCAATCTTTGGCTTCTCCCTTTAAAGTCCAGGGAAATAACATGAGATATATCTGTTCATCCTCCACTTCTCGGATTTTAAATAGTGTGCAGATCCTATTAAAGGTACGTAGATGTTCATTTGGATCTTCCTTCGGCGCACCACTAAATTGGCATTGATTAGTCACCATGTGTAGAATTTGTCCTTTGATTTCATAATCTGGCGCATTAATGTCTGGATGAGTAATTGCGTGACCTTGGCCAGTGCGTTTAGCTCTCATTCGGTCTTCCATACTTAAAGGTTCCAGATCCTCCATAATTGAATTTGTTGAATCGGTATCACTAGATGATTCTGATTTAATGGTTCGTTCCTCAACAATCTCTGTTTGAATGATTGGTGGTTCCGGAGGAAAGTTTAGTGGTTCAGGATCTATGAACCGTTCCTGAATATTTTCTGGATTCTCAATTGTGAGGTTGGGTTCAAAAAATGGATTATCGGAAATTTGAACTGAAGTACTTGGTTGACTAGATGACGATTCTAAAGAAAAATCAACGGCGGTTATATTTGTTAAACGATGTCTTGATCTAGTTACAGGTGGTGAACGTACAAAAGGTGATGAACGTCTTGCTCGGTGCATTCACTGAATATCCTATTAGTTTTTAAAAGGAAAGAAAAATTATAATAAGTTATCCAATCAATAGACTTTTCTGATTTTGCCCACGTTTCGAATAGCCAAAAGATGCAGCAGAGGGGCAGGATTCGTTTGGTCTCAATATAATTGAGGACTGTTTGGCTCCAATAACCCGGTCCACGTACAAATCCAACTATTACTACGAACCAGAAAATTTTGATGTCTATCAATTTAACCACTTAAAATAAATTTTCGTAATTTTAAGAAATTTAGATAAGAAGTAGAATAAAAATCTATGTCCTAAAACTAGAATAGCGAGAAATAAGAAAGAAAAAGAGTTCGTCGAAAAAGGTAGAAAAAGAAAAATGGTTGAAAAAATAAAAGGTGACGGAAAAATAAAAGAAACTTATAAAAACTTAAAAATACTTGACTAACCTAACCTTATTACTACAACTAACTTAAAATTATAATCGCAAATTGAAATTACTAATTGGAATGATAATTGATACATAGTAAAAGGTGTCTAAAAATATTAAAGCTTACAGGAAAAACTAAATCCCAAATGAAAATAACTTAAAAAAGAAACTAAAACTTAAAAAGGCGTCGCAAAATTCTAAAGCACCTAATACTTAATCTAAGGAATAAGCACTTAAGAGAGTTTACGGCAATCCTAAAAATTCTAGAAGTAAAAATAAAACTACGACAAAAAAAACTAGACTAAAAACTAAGTACGACCGAAGAAAATATAAAAATTACGCTAAAACGATTAAAAAGTATAAAATATAAAAAGAAATAAAAAGTGATAAAAAAATACAATTTTTATTAAAATATTATTAAAGTATTAAGTTTTAAATATAATAAAACTAATTAAAAGTAGTTAAAAATAATTAAACTAAAAACTTAATTAATAATAATAAAAACAAACTAGGTTTTATAATAATAATAATATATTACTCCGCATTAAATGCAGAATTAGGGCAAAGATTGTAGCCTGTCAGAACCATCATGCGAGTCGCATGATTTTAGGGAGGGGGTCATGCGAGTCGCATGACCTTCCTTGCAGGTTCAAATAGGGGGGTCAATGACAGGTTCAATCGTAATTTTTTATTTAATATTTATTTTCTTTTTCTGTTTTATAATTAAATAAAATATATAAATAATAAAAACTTTTAAAATTTTAAAACTAAAAAGAAAATACTTTATAATTTTATAAATAAACTTAAAAATAGATTTTAAAATATTATATTTTTTTTTTCGATTTTTTATAGTTTTTAAATTTTTTTTTTTTTTTTTTACTTTTTTAATTTTTTAAACAAAAATATAAATTTTACAAAAACAAATTATAACTTAAAATTTAAAAATATGGCGTTTCGCTTCGGCGATCCCCGGCAGCGGCGCCAAAAATACTTGATGTCGTACGAGGTGTATATAAAATAGTTATTAATTTTAGCAGAAAACACTATTAAATACGATACAATTTTACACAAGATATTTATTTATTTATAGAATGGATATACTTAAACCTTGCTACAACACTTATAGGCAGTGTACCTAATCGTACAGTAGTGTAGTTTTTAGTAAGTCCGGTTCGTTCCACAGGGAAATCTTTAAACAAAGCTCAACGCTATATTAGTTTACTTTTATAAAAATACAAATATATATATATAAGTAATATTATTATTATAAAGGGGGGTTTTTACCGTTTAATGACCGGTTTGTCGATTTTAAGACTTTAGTCGCAGTTAAAACCTAATGTAAAATATAAAATAAATACAAGACTTAAATTAAAGCGTAAAATAAATAACGATAATGAAATTGCGAATAATAAAAGTGCGATAAAATAAACTTGCGATAATTAAAAAGTACGATAATTAAAAGTGCGATTAAATAACAATAAATAAAAGTGCGATAATTAGAAGTGCAATTAAATATAAAATAAAGGAAATTAAATATGAAATAAAAGAATTATGCTTATTTAAACTTCCGTAATCATGATGTTTGACGTGTTGATTTTAGTTTTATGCCCATGGGTTAATTGTCCTTTGTCCTGGATTATTTAATATGTCCGTCTGGTTTTTGTCCATAACAGTCCATCAGTCATAAATATAAAGTGCGAGTGTCCTCATCAAATTATTCTTATACCCGAAGTTAAATATTCCAACTAATTGGGGATTCGAATTGTAACAAGGTTTTAATACTTTGTTTAATGAATACACCAGGTTATCGACTGCGTGTAAACCAAGGTTTTACTACTTTGTTAACAATTACACCAATTACCCTTGAATGTAATTTCACCCCTGTTTTAATTATTCTAGTGGCTATTAATCCATTCCCGTGTCCGGTTAAATGAACGATTATTCGTACATATAAATACCCCGCCCATCGTGTCCGATCGAGTGTATATGGTAATTTATAGGGACGCCCAATTGTAAATCTTTATATTAACATTAACAAACTTTCATTTAGTTAAACAAATATAAAGCCCATTAATAGCCCATAGTCTAATTTCCACAAGTGTCGTTCTTTTGTCCAAACCCCAATTATGGCACAAAGCCCAATTACCCAATTTTAGTAATTAGCCCAACATCATGATTACTTCGTTTTAAATAAGCATAATAATAACTTTGCTACGAGACATTAATGTAAAAAGGTTGAACATAACTTACAATGATTAAAAATAGCGTAGCGTTACACGGACAGAATTTCGACTTACACCCTTACAACATTCGCTAACATACCCTTATTATTAGAATTATAATTAAAATTAAAATTAAAATATAAATTATATATATATATATATATCGTATAGATAGAGAAGAGAGAAAATAGAATATGAAAAATGATCAGAATTCGGTTTGCTTTATAGCCAGAGTTGAAATTTGGGGCTCCGCGACTCGCGGCAAAAGCCTCTTCAAACTCCGCGAGTCGCGGAGAATGTATTTACAGCTCAGTCCTTGGAGTTTTCTCTGCCGACGGTTTTTTATATATAAATATAATATATATATAATTAATATAATTAATTATATATTATATTATATTTATATACATAGTTAACTTGTAATTTTTAGTCCGTTGCGTCGAGCGTTAAGAGTTGACTCTGGTCCCGGTTCCGGATTTTCGAACGTCCTTGCGTACAATTTTATATTTTGTACTCTTGTAATTTCGAGACGTTTCTTATCAATAATTGGAACCTTTTTGATTGTCTTTTGTACTTTTGAGCTTTTTGGTCGTTTGCGTCTTCAATTCGTCGAATCTGTCTTTTGTCTTCACCTTTTATTATTTAAACGAATATCACTTGTAAATAGAACAATTGCAACTAAAAGCTTGTCTTTCTTGAGGAATAATGCTATGAAATATATGTTCGTTTTTAGCATTATCAACGTCTAATTGAGTTTATTAGACCGGTTCAAGGAACCGCACTAATTAGCATGATCAATTAGTGCTGTGCCATCTAGACGTGTTAAATAACACGTCTAAATGAGCTTTTCCACACGTCTAAATGAGCAGAAATGTAGTAGTGCAAAACATAAGTAAAACATACATGAATAGAACATACCTACGTACAAACAAGCACCCATACATTCTTAAACATCTACACGTATACAGACATGCGTGCATACCTACATACGCATACATACATAAACAACAAACAAAAACATACATACATACATACATACCTACATACATACATACATACATAATGCGAACTTAGAAGCACACATATAAACAGACAAAAACAAACTTACACAAACAGCCATACAAAAACATTCGTACTTACATACACAAACATCCATATATACACAAAAGTTCCAGCACACACAAACAAAATAACACACACAAACATACGCGAACTAAGAAGGTTTCCTGGAAAAGCAAAGCGCGAACAAACATAAATCACTCTACAAGGAGATACATACATACATACAGCCACATTAAACACATATACACCTACCCACAAACACACATACAAACCAAAACCTACTCGTCTATTTTAATTCTAGTCCTCCACACATTCCTATCAGAAGTCATGTGCTCGGTCAATGAAAGCTCTTTCAAGTCGAGCTTAATTATATCCTCCCACCTACGAGTGGGTCTACCCCTTCTCCATACGCCGTCAACCGTAAGTGCCTCGACTCTCCTCACATTCGCAGTAAGAGGTCGCCTCCTCACATGCCCAAACCATCGAAGTCTTTCTTCTCTTAGCTTATCGTTGATGCTTCTAACTTTCAGATCCTCCCTAAAAACACTATTTGGGATCATATCCAACATGGTTTTACCACATGTCCACCTAAGCATCCTCATCTCTGCCACCTCCATCCTTCTCTCTTGTGCCTTCGTCAATGGCCAACACTCTGATCTGTATAACATGGCAGGTCTAATTGCCACCTTAAAGAATTTCCCTTTCAACTTAAGGGGGATATTCTTGTCGCATAAGATTCCGGTAGCTGCTCTCCACTTCACCCACCCTACCTTAATACGGTGCGACACGTCCTCATCTACCTTCCCCGATTTGTGGAGCACCGAACCTAGGTATCTAAACGAAGTTTGCGGATGCAATATCTGGTCTCCAATGCAGATGTTCACTCCATCATCTTGTTCGTCATCGTCCCTAGAGAAATCACATCTAAGGTATTCAGTCTTTTGTCTACTAATTTGTAGACCATTACTTTCTAAGGCCACCTCCATTGCTTAAGTCTTCTATTAAGCTGCTCCTTAGATTCCGAAACAAGCACAATATCCTCGGCAAAAATCAAGCACCATGGGATGCACTCTTGTATCCCTCGAGAAAGCTCGTCCAGGATTAAAGCGAAAACAAAAGGGCTAAGGGCCGATCTCTGATGTAGGCCTACTTCTATTGGGAAAACTTCAGTATTTCCCACCGGCGTTCGAACGCAAGACTTCGCCCTTTCATACATATCCCTGATAACGCTAATGTATCTACTCGGGATACTTCTACTGTTCAGGGTCTTCCAAATCAAGTTTCATGGGTCGCAATCGTAGGCCTTTTCCAAGTCTAAAAAAACCATATCCAAGTTCTTTTGCTTTTCTCTATACTTCTCCATAAGGTTCCTCATAATATGGATTTCCTCTATTGAAGAGCGCCCTGGCATGAAACCAAACTGGTTCTCCGAAATACTTGTTGAAGTCTAGTCTCAATCACTCTCTCCCAAAGCTTCATAGTATGACTAAGTAATTTTATGCCTCTATAGTTACCGCAAATTTAAGCATCCCCCTTGTTCTTATAAATGGGAATAGTCTCGCTCAGTCTCCATTCCATAGGCATTTTAGAGCTTTGAAACGTCTTATTGAAAAGGCAAGTCAACTACCTAACACCATCGTCACCAAGGCTCCGCCACGCCTCGATGGGGATCTGGTCTGGTCCCACAGCTTTATTTCTCCCCACCTTTCGTAATGCCGATCTTACTTCCTCTTGGTAGATCCTCTCACAATCCATGTTGTTCTGGGGTTGTTCAATATTAGAGTCTTGCAAATCTTCGTGGCGCTCGGGTCTTTCCCCATCGAAAAGAGATGAGAAATACCCTTCCCATATTTTCATACCGTCTTCCTTTACTAACGTTTGACCGGCTTCATCTTTGATAAAATTTATGTTATCTATATCCCTGCGCCTTCGCTCCCTGGCTTTGGCTATCCTGTATATATCATTTATCAAAAAGTATCTTTATTAAGTGTTCATATTTTCATCCAATCTATAATGTTCGTGAACAAAGTTTTTTCAAAAAACGAAGAAATTTTTTTTTTCCTTCCCCCCGATTAGTTATTTCCCTCTTGATTCTATCACTATATATATATACATGGTCATAATCAAGAGGGAAATACTTTTTTGGGAGAAGGGGGAAGCGATTTTTTTTTTCGTTTTTGAAAAAACTTTGTTCACGAACATTATAGATTAGATGAAAATATGAACATTTAAAAAAGACACTTTGTGATGAATGTCATTATTTTGACGGGAGAACGCTCGAAGAAAAAAATAAAAATATTCAATTCATTGAATGTTTTCTGGCTGAGTTTATTTGCATCATTTTGTTTTCATCCTGTGTGAAGTGTTTTTTTTCGAATTTAGCCCGATTTAGAGTTTAGGGTTTAGGGTTTTCTGGTTTACTCCGTAAATCTTCAACCCAAAACCCTAAAACCTAAACCCTAAACTCTAAACTCTAAACCGTTCGTATTTAAATATTCAATCTAAATCCTAACTTCTAAACCCTAAACCCTAATTTCGAAACCCTAATAGCTAAACCTTAATTTTTAACCCCCTAATTTCCTAATCCATATTTCTAAACCCTAATTTTCAAACCCTTCAAAAAAAACTCAGAATCAAAACATTCAATGAATTGAATATTTTCATTTTTTTCTTCGAGCGTTTTACCGCCAAAATAATAACATTAATCACAAAGTGTCTTTTTTAAATGTTCATATTTTCATGTGATATTGATGCCTGAAAAAACATTCGAAAAATTGAAAAAAAAAATTACTTTCCCCCATTTCCCCCAAAAAAGTGCTTCCCTCTTGATTATATATATATATATATATATATATATATATATATATATATATATATATATATATATATATATATATATATATATAGTGGTAGGATCAAGAGGGAAGTAACCAATCGGGGGGAAGCGGGGGGAAGCAATTATAATATATGCAAATTTTCTGGTTCTCTAAGACCAACGCTCGGATACCAACTGAAATGTCCCGTTCTTATTGATTAAAAACGTTCCATATTAATTGATTTCTTTGCGAGGTTTTGACCTCTATATGAGACGTTTTTCAAAGACTGCATTTATTTTTAAAACAAACCATAACCTTTATTTCATAAATAAAGGTTTAAAAAGCTTTACGTAGATTATCAAATAATGATAATCTAAAATATCCTTTTTACACACGACCATTACATAATGGTTTACAATACAAATATGTTACATCGAAATCAGTTTCTTGAATGCAGTTTTTACACAATATCATACAAACATGGACTCCAAATCTTGTCCTTATTTTAGTATGCAACAGCGGAAGCTCTTAGTATTCACCTGAGAATAAACATGCTTTAAACGTCAACAAAATTGTTGGTGAGTTATAGGTTTAACCTATATATATCAAATCGTAACAATAGACCACAAGATTTCATATTTCAATACACATCCCATACATAGAGATAAAAATCATTCATATAGTGAACACCTGGTAACCGATATTAACAAGATGCATATATAAGAATATCCCCATCATTCCGGGACACCCTTCGGATATGATATAAATTTCGAAGTACTAAAGCATCCGGTACTTTGGATGGGGTTTGTTAGGCCCAATAGATCTATCTTTAGGATTCGCGTCAATTAGGGTGTCTGTTCCCTAATTCTTAGATTACCAGACTTAATAAAAAGGAGCATATTCGATTTTGATAATTTAACCATAGAATGTAGTTTCACGTACTTGTGTCTATTTTGTAAATCATTTATAAAACCTGCATGTATTCTCATCCCAAAAATATTAGATTTTAAAAGTGGGACTATAACTCACTTTCACAGATTTTTACTTCGTCGGGAAGTAAGACTTGGCCACTGGTTGATTCACGAACCTATAACAATATATACATATATATCAAAGTATGTTCAAAATATATTTACAACACTTTTAGTATATTTTGATGTTTTAAGTTTATTAAGTCAGCTGTCCTCGTTAGTAACCTACAACTAGTTGTCCACAGTTAGATGTACAGAAATAAATCGATAAATATTATCTTGAATCAATCCACGACCCAGTGTATACGTATCTCAGTATTGATCACAACTCAAACGATATATATTTTGGAATCAACCTCAACCCTGTATAACTAACTCCAACATTCACATATAGAGTGTCTATAGTTGTTCCGAAATATATATAGATGTGTCGACATGATAGGTCGAAACATTGTATACGTGTCTATGGTATCTCAAGATTACATAATATACAATACAAGTTGATTAAGTTATGGCTGGAATAGATTTGTTACCAATTTTCACGTAGCTAAAATGAGAAAAATTATCCAATCTTGTTTTACCCATAACTTCTTCATTTTAAATCCATTTTGAGTGAATCAAATTGCTATGATTTCATATTGAACTCTATTTTATGAATCTAAACAGAAAAATTATAGTTTTATAGTCGGAAAAATAAGTTACAAGTCGTTTTTGTAAAGGTAGTCATTTCAGTCGAAAGAACGACGTCTAGATGACCATTTTAGAAAACATACTTCCACTTTGAGTTTAACCATAATTTTTGGATATAGTTTCATGTTCATAATAAAAATCATTTTTCCAGAATAACAACTTTTAAATCAAAGTTTATCATAGTTTTTAATTAACAAACCCAAAACAGCCCGTGGTGTTACTACGACGGCGTAAATCCGGTTTTACGGTGTTTTTCGTGTTTCCAGGTTTTAAATCATTAAGTTAGCATATCATATAGATATAGAACATGTGTTTAGTTGATTTTAAAAGTCAAGTTAGAAGGATTAACTTTTATTTGCGAACAAGTTTAGAATTAACTAAACTATGTTCTAGTGATTACAAGTTTAAACCTTCGAATAAGATAGCTTTATATGTATGAATCGAATGATGTTATGAACATCATTACTACCTCAAGTTCCTTGGATAAACCTACTGGAAATGAGAAAAATAGATCTAGCTTCAAAGGATCCTTGGATGGCTTGAAAGTTCTTGAAGCAGAATCATGACACGAAAACAATTTCAAGTAAGATTTCCACTCGAAATAAGATTGTTATAGTTATAGAAATTGAATTAAAGTTTGAATATGATTATTACATTGTATTAGAAAGATAACCTACTGTAAGTAACAAAGGTTTCTTGATCTTGGATGATTACTTGGAATGGATTTAGAAAACTTGGAAGTAAACTTGCGATCTTGGAAGTATTCTTGATTTTATGAAACTAGAACTTTTGGAATTTATGAAGAACACTTAGAACTTGAAGATAGAACTTGAGAGAGATCAATTAGATGAATAAAATTGAAGAATGAAAGTGTTTGTAGGTGTTTTTGGTCGTTGGTGTATGGATTAGATATAAAGGATATGTAATTTTGTTTTCATGTAAATAAGTCATGAATGATTACTCATATTTTTATAATTTTATGAGATATTTCATGCTAGTTGCCAAATGATGGTTCCCACATGTGTTAGATGACTCACATGGGCTGCTAAGAGCTGATCATTGGAGTGTATATACCAATAGTACATACATCTAAAAGCTGTGTATTGTACGAGTACGAATACGGGTGCATACGAGTAGAATTGTTGATGAAACTGAACGAGGATGTAATTGTAAGCATTTTTGTTAAGTAGAAGTATTTTGATAAGTGTCTTGAAGTCTTTCAAAAGTGTATGAATACATATTAAAACACTACATGTATATACATTTTAACTGAGTCGTTAAGTCATCGTTAGTCGTTACATGTAAATGTTGTTTTGAAACCTTTAGGTTAACGATCTTGTTGAATGTTGTTAACCCATTGTTTATTATAACAAATGAGATGTTAAATTGTTATATTATCATGATATTATGATATATAATATATCTTAGTATGATATATATACAGTTAAATGTCGTTACAACGATAATCGTTACATATATGTCTCGTTTCGAAATCATTAAGTTAGTAGTCTTATTTTTACATATGTATTTCATTGTTAATACACTTAATAATATATTTACTTATAATTTATCATAATTAACCAAGTGTATCAATATCTTAATATGATTCATATGTACCTAGTAAGACGTTGTTATAACGATAATCGTTATATATATCGTTTTCGAGTTTCTTAAATTAATAGTCTCATTTTTATGTATATAACTCATTGTTAAAATACCTAATGAGATACATACTTATAATAAAATCATGTTAACTATATATATAACCATATATATGTCATCGTATAGTTTTTACAAGTTTTAACGTTCGTGAATCACCGGTCAACTTGGGTGGTCAATTGTCTATATGAAACCTATTTCAATTAATCAAGTCTTAACAAGTTTGATTGCTTAACATGTTGGAAATACTTAATCATGTGAATAACAATTTCATTTAATATATATATAAACATGGAAAACTTCGGGTCACTACAGTACCTACCCGTTAAATAAATTTCGTCCCGAAATTTTAAGCAGTTGGCGGTGTTGATGTATCTTCTGGAAATAAATGCGGGTATTTCTTCTTCATCTGATCTTCACGCTCCCAGGTGAACTCGGGTCCTCTACGAGCATTCCATCGAACCTTAACAATCGGTATCTTGTTTTGTTTAAGTCTCTTAACCTCACGATCCATTATTTCGACGGGTTCTTCAATGAATTGAAGTTTTTCATTGATTTGGATTTCGTCCAACGGAATAGTGAGATCTTCTTTAGCAAAACATTTCTTCAAATTTGAGACGTGGAAAGTGTTATGTACAGCCGCGAGTTGTTGAGGTAGCTCCAGTTGGTAAGCTACTGGTCCGACACGATCTATAATCTTGAATGGTCCAATGTACCTTGGATTTAGTTTCCCCCGTTTACCAAATCGAACAACGCCTTTCCAAGGTGAAACCTTAAGCATGACCATTTCTCCAATTTCAAACTCTATATCTTTTCTTTTACTGTCCGCGTAGCTCTTTTGTCGACTCTGGGCGGTTTTCAATCTTTGTTGAATTTGGATGATTTTCTCGGTAGTTTCTTGTATTATCTCTGGACCCGTAATCTGTCTATCCCCCACTTCACTCCAACAAATCGAAGACCTGCACTTTCTACCATAAAGTGCTTCAAACGGCGCCATCTCAATGCTTGAATGGTAGCTGTTGTTGTAGGAAAATTCTGCTAACGGTAGATGTCGATCCCAACTGTTTCCGAAATCAATAACACAAGCTCGTAGCATGTCTTCAAGCATTTGTATCGTCCTTTCGCTCTGCCCATCAGTTTGTGGATGATAGGCAGTACTCATGTCTATACGAGTTCCCAATGCTTGCTGTAATGTCTGCCAGAATCTTGAAATAAATCTGCCATCCCTATCAGAGATAATAGAGATTGGTATTCCATGTCCGGAGACGACTTCCTTCAAATATAGTCGTGCTAACTTCTCCATCTTGTCATCTTCTCTTATTGGCAGGAAGTGTGCTGACTTGGTGAGACGATCAACTATTACCCAAATAGTATCATAACCACTTGCAGTCCTTGGCAATTTAGTAATGAAATCCATGGTAATGTTTTTCCATTTCCATTCCGGGATTTCAGGTTGTTGTAGTAGACCTGATAGTTTCTGATGTTCAGCTTTGACCTTAGAACACGTCAAACATTCTCCTACATATTTAGCAATATCGGCTTTCATACCTGGCCACCAAAAATGTTTCTTAAGATCCTTGTACATCTTCCCCGTTCCAGGATGTATTGAGTATCTGGTTTTATGAGCTTCTCTAAGTACCATTTCTCTCATATCTCCAAATTTTGTTACCCAAATTCTTTCAGCCCTATACCGGGTTCCGTCTTCCCGAATATTAAGATGCTTCTTCGATCCTTTGGGTATTTCATCCTTTAAATTTCCCTCTTTTAAAACTCCTTGTTGCGCCTCCTTTATTTGAGTAGTAAGGTTAGTGTGAATCATTATATTCATAGATTTTACTCGAATGGGTTCTCTATCCTTTCTGCTCAAGGTGTCGGCTACCACATTTGCCTTCCCCGGGTGGTAACGAATCTCAAAGTCGTAATCATTCAACAATTCAATCCACCTACACTGCCTCGTATTCAGTTGTTTCTGATTAAATATGTGTTGAAGACTTTTGTGGTCGGTATATATAATACTTTTGACCCCATATAAGTAGTGCCTCCAAGTCTTTAATGCAAAAACAACCGCGCCTAATTCCAAATCATGCGTCGTATAATTTTGCTCGTGAATCTTCAATTGTCTAGACGCATAAGCAATCACCTTCATCCATTGCTTTAATACACAACCGAGACCTTGCTTTGATGCGTCACAATAAATCACAAAATCATCATTCCCTTCAGGCAATGACAATATAGGTGCCGTAGTTAGCTTTTTCTTCAATAATTGAAACGCCTTCTCTTGTTCATCCTTCCATTCAAATTTCTTCCCTTTATGCGTTAATGCAGTCAAGGGTTTTGCTATTCTGGAGAAATCTTGGATGAATCTTCTGTAGTAACCAGCCAATCCTAAAAATTGACGTATATGCTTCGGAGTTTTTGGGGTTTCCCACTTTTCAACGGTTTCGATCTTTGCCGGGTCCACCTGGATACCTTCTTTGTTCACTATGTGACTGAGGAATTGAAATCCTTCCAACCAAAATGCACACTTTGAAAACTTAGCGTACAGTTTTTCTTTCCTCAATACTTCTAGCACTTTTCTCAAATGTTCTTCGTGCTCTTGATCATTCTTTGAGTAAATAAGTATGTCATCGATGAAAACAATGACAAACTTGTCAAGATATGGCCCACACACTCGGTTCATGAGGTCCATGAACACAGCTGGTGCGTTAGTCAATCCAAACGGCATAACCATAAACTCGTAATGACCATAACGCGTCCTAAAAGCAGTTTTTGGAATATCATCCTCCTTTACTCGCATTTGATGATATCCAGAACGTAAATCGATCTTCGAATAAACCGACGAGCCTTGTAGTTGATCAAATAAGTCGTCAATTCTCGGCAGTGGATAACGGTTTTTGATGGTAAGTTTGTTCAACTCTCTGTAGTCAATACACAACCTAAATGTACCATCCTTCTTCTTGACAAACAAAACAGGAGCTCCCCATGGTGATGTGCTTGGTCGAATAAAACCACGTTCTAATAGTTCTTGCAGTTGGCTTTGCAGTTCTTTCATCTCGCTGGGTGCGAGTCTATAAGGAGCACGAGCTATTGGTGCAGCTCCTGGTACAAGATCTATTTGAAATTCAACAGATCGATGTGGAGGTAGTCCCGGTAATTCTTTCGGAAATACATCGGGAAATTCTTTTGCGACGGGAACATCATTGATGCTCTTTTCTTCAGTTTGTACTTTCTCGATGTGTGCTAGAACAACATAGCAACCTTTTCTTATTAGTTTTTGTGCCTTCAAATTACTAATAAGATGTAGCTTCATGTTGCCCTTTTCTCCGTACACCATTAAGGGTTCTCCTTCTTCTCGTACAATGCGAATTGCATTTTTATAACATACGATCTCTGCTTTCACCTTCTTCAGCCAGTCCATGCCAACTATTACATCAAAACTCCCTAACTCTACTGGTATCAAATCAATCTTGAATATTTCGCTACTCAGTTTAATTTCTCGATTCCGGCATATATTATCTGCTGAAATTAATTTACCGTTTGCTAATTCGAGTAAAAATTTACTATCCAACGGCGTCAATGGACAACTTAATTTAGCACAAAAATCTCTACTCATATAGCTTCTATCCGCACCCGAATCAAATAAAACGTAAGCAGATTTATTGTCAATAAGAAACGTACCCGTAATAAGCTCCGGGTCTTCCTGTGCCTCTGCCGCATTAATATTGAAAACTCTTCCGCGGCCTTGTTCATTCGTGTTCTCCTGGTTCGGGCAATTTCTAATAATGTGGCCCGGTTTTCCACATTTATAACAAACTACATTGGCATAACTTGCTCCGACACTACTTGCTCCGCCATTACTCGTTCCGACACCATTTGTTCCTTTCGTTCTGTTAACCCCTGGTCCGTAGACCTCACATTTCGTCGCGCTATGACCATTTCTTTTACACTTGTTGCAAAATTTGGTGCAGAACCCCGAGTGATACTTTTCACACCTTTGGCATAGCTGCTTCTGATTGTTGTTGTTGTTGCGGTTGTTATTGTTGTTGGGATGATTGTTGTAGTTGTTGTTGTTGTTGTTGTTGTTGTTGTTGTTGTTGTTGTTGTTGTTGTTGTTGTTGTTGTTGTTGTTGTTGTTGTTGTTGTTGTTGTTGTTGTTGGGTCGTTTGTTGTAGTTGTGATTTATGTTGCAATTGTTGGGATAATTGTTGCGATTATTATTGTAATTGATGTTGTTGTTGTATTGGTGATTCTTATCACCGTTTTCCTCCCACTTTCTTTTGACTTGCTTCACATTGGCCTCTTCAGCCGTCTGTTCTTTAATTCTTTTCTCAATCTGGTTCACTAGTTTGTGAGCCATTCTACATGCCTGTTGTATGGAGGCGGGCTAGTGTGAACTTATATCTTCTTGGATTCTTTCTGGTAATCCTTTCACAAACGCGTCGATATTCTCTTCCTCATCTTCGAACGCTCCCGGACACAATAGGCACAATTCTGTGAATCGTCTTTCGTACGTGATAATATCAAATCCTTGGGTTCATAACCCTCTAAGTTCTGTCTTGAGCTTATTGACCTCGGTTCTGGGACGGTACTTCTCGTTCATCAAGTGCTTGAATGCTGACCACGGTAGTGCGTACGCATCATCTTGTCCCACTTGCTCTAGATAGGTATTCCACCATTTTAACGCAGAACCTGTGAAGGTATGTGTAGCATACTTCACTTTGTCCTCTTCAGTACACTTACTTATGGCAAACACCGATTCTACCTTCTCGGTCCACCGTTTCAATCCGATTGGTCCTTCGGTTCCATCAAATTCCAAAGGTTTGCAGGCAGTGAATTCTTTGTAGGTGCATCCTACACGATTTCCTGTACTGCTAGATCCAAGGTTATTGTTGGTATGTAGCGCAGCCTGTACTGCGGCTATGTTTGAAGCTAGAAAAGTACGGAATTCCTCTTCATTCATATTCACGGTGTGTCGAGTAGTCGGTGCCATTTCCTTCAAAATATTCAAATGGAACAAGTTAATCATACAGAATATTAAGAGTAGTTAATAGTATTTCGTAGCATAATATGAACTCATTTATAAAAGCTTTTTCTTCATATTAGCCTTTTATAAGTTTAAATTCGGGTAGTACCTACCCGTTAAGTTCATACTTAGTAGCTAATATACAATTCAACTACAATTCTATATGAAAAACTGATTATAATAATATTTTGCGTTCAAACTTTTATACAATATTTTACAAACTTACAATACCGCTTATTTTACATAAAGCATGAAATATAGCACACAATAACTTTGATACAAGATAGTTGTGAAGATAATTCTAGCTAGTACACAAGTCGTTCAGCAAAGGCAATAAAGACACGTAATTCATACGTCCAGAAACAAGTCATGCATTCTGGTTTTACTAGGACTACTTCCCATCCTTGGTCTTGTGGAACATAACCGTTATGGCCGTTGATAAGACAGCGTGTTGTAATGTCGTCAAAGGGACGAGAGTTACGTAATGACCAACAGTCTCGTAATAACCTAAAAATCTCATTTCTTACCCCAATTACCGACTCCGTCACTTGTGGGAACGTTTTGTTTAATAGTTGTAGCCCGATGTTCTTTTTCTCACTTTGGTGAGAAGCGAACATTACTAACCCGTAAGCATAGCATGATTCTTTATGTTGCATGTTAGCCGCTTTTTCTAAATCATGAAGTCCTATATTCGGATACATTGAGTCAAAATAATTTCTTAACCCGTTGCGTAAAATAGCATTTGGGTTCCCCGCAATATATGCGTCAAAGTAAACACATCGTAACTTATGGGTTTCCCAATGTGATATCCCCCATCTTTCAAACGAAAGTCTCTTATAAACCAAGACATTCTTGGAACGTTCTTCGAATGTCTTACAAACTGATTTCGCCGTAAATATTTGTGCCGAAGAATTCTGACCGACTCTAGAGAAGATTTCATCAATCATGTCTCCGGGTAGGTCTCTTAAAATATTGGGTTGTCTATCCATTTTGTGTTTTTATACTGTAAAATAGACAAGAGTTAGATTCATAAAAAAAATACTTATTAATACAAGCAATATTTTTACATATATCATAAAGCATAAGCACACTATATTACATATATTACACCACACGAATACAACTATCTTATTCCAACTCGCTCGTTTCTTCTTCTTCGGTTTTGGTTCATTTTGCCAAGTTTCTAGGGATATATGATGTTCCCCTAATAGGAGCTGTCGTTTTCTACAACGGTTTAGAAAAACATGGTGGTTTCGAGGTTCCCGGGTCAATGTTACAACTTAAGGGCTTCGGGGGTTGACGATACATATAAAGTTCATCGGGGTTGGAATTAGATTTCTCTATTTTTATGCCCTTTCCCTTATTATTTTCTTTTGCCTTTTTAAATTCAGTTGGGGTAATTTCTATAACATCATTGGAATTCTCGTCGGAATCCGATTCATCGGAGAATTGGTAATCCTCCCAATATTTTGCTTCCTTGGCGGAAACACCATTGACCATAATTAACCTTGGTCGGTTGGTTGAGGATTTTCTTTTACTTAACCGTTTTATTATTTCCCCCACCGGTTCTATTTCCTCCTCCGGTTCCTCCTCTTCCGGTTCTGATTCTTCTTCCGGTTCTTCTTCGAGAACTTGTGAATCAGTCCAATATATATTCGACTCTTCGTTATTATTAGGTGAGTCAATGGGATTTGTGCTAGAGGTAGACATCTATCACACAATATCAAACATGTTAAGATATTAATATATCACATAATATATACATGTTAATAATATATAGTTTCCAACAAAAATGTTAAGCAATCATTTTTAAAGAAAAGACGGTCGAAGTCCAAACTCACTAATGCATCCTAACAAACTCGATAAGACACACTAATGCAAATTTTCTGGTTCTCTAAGACCAACGCTCGAATACCAACTGAAATGTCCCGTTCTTATTGATTAAAAACGTTCCATATTAATTGATTTAGTTGCGAGGTTTTGACCTCTATATGAGACGTTTTTCAAAGACTGCATTCATTTTTAAAACAAACCATAACCTTCATTTCATAAATAAAGGTTTAAAAAGCTTTACGTAGATTATCAAATAATGATAATCTAAAATATCCTGTTTACACACGACCATTACATAATGGTTTACAATCCAAATATGTTACATCGAAATCAGTTTCTTGAATGCAGTTTTTACACAATATCATACAAACATGGACTCCAAATCTTGTCCTTATTTTAGTATGCAACAGCGGAAGCTCTTAGTATTCACCTGAGAATAAACATGCTTTAAACGTCAACAAAATTGTTGGTGAGTTATAGGTTTAACCTATATATATCAAATCGTAACAATAGACCACAAGATTTCATATTTCAATACACATCCCATACATAGAGATAAAAATCATTCATATGGTGAACACCTGGTAACCGACATTAACAAGATGCATATATAAGAATATCCCCATCATTCCGGGACACCCTTCGGATATGATATAAATTTCGAAGTACTAAAGCATCCGGTACTTTGGATGGGGTTTGTTAGGCCCAATAGATCTATCCTTAGGATTCGCGTCAATTAGGGTGTCTGTTCCCTAATTCTTAGATTACCAGACTTAATAAAAAGGGGCATATTCGATTTTGATAATTCAACCATAGAATATAGTTTCACGTACTTGTGTCTATTTTGTAAATCATTTATAAAACCTGCATGTATTCTCATCCCAAAAATATTAGATTTTAAAAGTGGGACTATAACTCACTTTCACAGATTTTTACTTCGTCGGGAAGTAAGACTTGGCCACTGGTTGATTCACGAACCTATAACATTATATACATATATATCAAAGTATGTTCAAAATATATTTACAACACTTTTAATATATTTTGATGTTTTAAGTTTATTAAGTCAGCTGTCCTCGTTAGTAACCTACAACTAGTTGTCCACAGTTAGATGTACAGAAATAAATCGATAAATATTATCTTGAATCAATCCACGACCCAGTGTATACGTATCTCAGTATTGATCACAACTCAAACTATATATATTTTGGAATCAACCTCAACCCTGTATAGCTAACTCCAACATTCACATATAGAGTGTCTATGGTTGTTCCGAAATATATATAGATGTGTCGACATGATAGGTTGAAACATTGTATACGTGTCTATGGTATCTCAAGATTACATAATATATAATACAAGTTGATTAAGTTATGGTTGGAATAGATTTGTTACCAATTTTCACGTAGCTAAAATGAGAAAAATTATCCAATCTTGTTTTACCCATAACTTCTTCATTTTAAATCCATTTTGAGTGAATCAAATTGCTATGATTTCATATTGAACTCTATTTTATGAATCTAAACAGAAAAGTATAGTTTTATAGTCAGAAAAATAAGTTACAAGTCATTTTTGTAAAGGTAGTCATTTCAGTCGAAAGAACGACGTCTAGATGACCATTTTAGAAAATATACTTCCACTTTGAGTTTAACCATAATTTTTGGATATAGTTTCATGTTCATAATAAAAATCATTTTTCCAGAATAACAACTTTTAAATCAAAGTTTATCATAGTTTTTAATTAACTAACCCAAAACAGCCCCCGGTGTTACTACGACGGCGTAAATCCGGTTTTACGGTGTTTTTCGTGTTTCCAGGTTTTAAATCATTAAGTTAGCATATCATATAGATATAGAACATGTGTTTAGTTGATTTTAAAAGTCAAGTTAGAAGGATTAACTTTTATTTGCGAACAAGTTTAGAATTAACTAAACTATGTTCTAGTGATTACAAGTTTAAACCTTCGAATAAGATAGCTTTATATGTATGAATCGAATGATGTTATGAACATCATTACTACCTCAAGTTCCTTGGATAAACCTACTGGAAATGAGAAAAATAGATCTAGCTTCAAAGGATCCTTGGATGGCTTGAAAGTTCTTGAAGCAGAATCAATACACGAAAACAATTTCAAGTAAGATTTCTACTCGAAATAAGATTGTTATAGTTATAGAAATTGAATTAAAGTTTGAATATGATTATTACCTTGTATTAGAAAGATAACCTACTGTAAGTAACAAATGTTTCTTGATCTTGGATGATTACTTGGAATGGATTTAGAAAACTTGGAAGTAAACTTGCAATCTTGGAAGTATTCTTGATTTTATGAAACTAGAACTTTTGGAATTTATGAAGAACACTTAGAACTTGAAGATAGAACTTGAGAGAGATCAATTAGATGAAGAAAATTGAAGAATGAAAGTGTTTTTAGGTGTTTTTGGTCGTTGGTGTATGGATTAGATATAAAGGATATGTAATTTTGTTTTCATGTAAATAAGTCATGAATGATTACTCATATTTTTGTAATTTTATGAGATATTTCATGCTAGTTGCCAAATGATGGTTCCCACATGTATTAGGTGACTCACATGGGCTGCTAAGAGCTGATCATTGGAGTGTATATACCAATAGTACATACATCTAAAAGCTGTGTATTGTACGAGTACGAATACGGGTGCATACGAGTAGAATTGTTGATGAAACTGAACAAGGATGTAATTGTAAGCATTTTTGTTAAGTAGAAGTATTTTGATAAGTGTCTTGAAGTCTTTCAAAAGTGTATGAATACATATTAAAACACTACATGTATATACATTTTAACTGAGTCGTTAAGTCATCGTTAGTCGTTACATGTAAATGTTGTTTTGAAACCTTTAGGTTAACGATCTTGTTGAATGTTGTTAACCCATTGTTTATTATAACAAATGAGATGTTAAATTGTTATATTATCATGATATTATGATATATAATATATCTTAGTATGATATATATACAGTTAAATGTCGTTACAACGATAATCGTTACATATATGTCTCGTTTTGAAATCATTAAGTTAGTAGTCTTATTTTTACATATGTATTTCATTGTTTATACACTTAATAATATATTTACTTATCATTTAACATAATTAACCAAGTGTATCAATATCTTAATATGATTCATATGTACCTAGTAAGACGTTGTTATAACGATAATCGTTATATATATCGTTTTCGAGTTTCTTAAATTAATAGTCTCATTTTTATGTATATATTGTTAAAATACCTAATGAGATACATACTTATAATAAAATCATGTTAACTATATATATAACCATATATATGTCATCGTATAGTTTTTACAAGTTTTAACGTTCGTGAATCACCGGTCAACTTGGGTGGTCAATTGTCTATATGAAACCTATTTCAATTAATCAAGTCTTAACAAGTTTGATTGCTTAACATGTTGGAAACACTTAATCATGTAAATAACAATTTCATTTAATATATATATAAACATGGAAAACTTCGGGTCACTACAATTATTATGTTATGATTGTTATTGTTTATGTATTATTAATTATTGTTATTAATACAAGTATTATTGTTATTATTATTATTGTTATTAGCAATATTATTTAGAAAATTATTAGTATTAACATTATTATTACTAAAAGTATTATCATTTGTATTAATATTATTTAGTATTATTATTATTATTATTATTATTATTATTATTATTATTATTATTATTATTATTATTATTATTATTATTATTATTATTATTATTATTATTATTATTATCACCATTACTAATAAAAGCTATCATTTATTATCACTAAAACAATTAAAAGTTACAATTATGACTGCTATTATTATCATTATCACTAGTATTATTATGAAGTAATAATATTCTTAAAATTAGCAATTGTATTATTATAAGTAATATTAACATTATAAATCGTACGATTTTAATATTATTGTAAATATTATGATTATGAATAACATTGGTAATATTATTATAAAAATGATACGATTTATTAGTACTTACATAAATATTAGTATTATTATCATAAGTATATTATTAAGGTTATTGTCATTATTTTTACCTTTACTAATATTAACTTAGTATAATTAGAACTACTGTTTTGATAAACAAACGAAATATATTTACATAAATATATGTAACACCTACAACATAACAAAGTATTTTTTTATTTACATATATTATAATCATATTAATAATTTATTTATCACATATCAAATATAATAACATTATTTATATAAATACTTATACATATATATAACAAATTAAGGATATTTTCATATAATACTAACCATATATATATATATATATATATATAGATATTTTGATATAACCAAATATATAGATATTAAACATTTTAAATATATACACAAACTAAATAAGTACAATATATAATTCAAGTTATAGTATATAAATTTGTTTGAATACAAATATACATTTTAATATATATAAACCAATGATATAGGTTCGTGAATCCGAGGCCAACCCTGCATTGTTCAGTTGTTCAGAATAGTCATATGTATTTTTACTACAAAATACATTAGGTGAGTTTCATTTGCCTTTTTTACCCTTTATATTTTTGGGCTGAGAATACATGCGCAATTTTTATAAATGTTTTAAGAAATAGACACAAGTAATCGAAACTACATTATATGGTTGAATTATCAAAATCGAATATGCCCCTTTTTATTAAGTCTGGTAATCTAAGAATTAGGGAACAGACACCCTAATTGACGCGAACTCTAAAGATAGATCTATCGGGCCCAACAAGCCCCATCCAAAGTACCGGATGCTTTAGTACTTCGAAATTTATATCATGTCCGAAGGAGAATCCCGGAATGATGGGGATAATTGTAACATCCCGCGTTTTTCCGTTAAATTTAATTTTAACACCGTCTTTTTTTTAAAACATAATCTTTCGTATTTAAATTAATAGTTTCCGTGAGTAACGTTCATTATATTCCCGCTATTTAATTTTGACATCACCCGTTTACTCGAGCGTTTTAAAAATATTCGTTTGGTTAATTCCCGCACCCGACTACAAACATGAGGGACTTAAGTTGACAAGTGGGCAAAGTGGTGACTAGGTCAACTAGTCAACCACTTCACCTCCTCCATCCATTTCCATCCATCTCCTTCATCTCTCTTTCTCTCTAGCAAGAACACACACACACAACACCCAATTCAATCATTCATCATCTAAATTCGATTTAGGAGGCTTACAACAAAACAAATTACATATTTGGAATCCTCTCTTCATCCTCTACAATTTGATACCAACTTCATCTCGTTTGGGTAACATTTCTAAAACTCTAGATTTCTCTAAATTCGTGTTTTTGATTTGAAATGGTGTTAGTTAGTGTCTATGGCTCAAGTCTAACATGAATATATGTTTGGTTTGCTCGATTTGTTGTTTTTGGAGTAACTAGCATGAACTTGAAATGGGTTTGCTTAATCCTTGATTTTGGATGAGTTAATGTTGTTAGATTGTTAAAGTGCATGTTTTAATTGTGTTACTAGTATCACTAGCTTCGTTTTGATGCGTAGGTTGATTAAGAAAACTTCAAAAACATGAATATTGATTTTGTGATGTTTGACTAGGGTTTGATAGTTCTTGACATGAACTTTTGATGCTTGAATGCCATGGAATGTTAATTGTTAGTGATTAGTTGTAATGTATGCTTAATTACCTTCGAAACGGCATATCGTATGTGTAAATTGGATTCCCGAAACTTAAAATGCAATTGATGAACTTGAAACTTTGAAAATGGACTTTTAAACGATCACTTGACGAGAAATCGGTTATGGAAAATGTTGTTTTTGTTTGATGAAACATGTTTAGTTGTGTTCCTTGTCAAAAGAGCTTTCCAACGGTATAAGATACGCTTCCTAATTGTTTACGGTTTGAGTTTTGCGTTTGTTTGAAATTTTACCAAGCCTTGAACAAGTGAAACAGGCCAGGGACCAGGCCACGGCCATTGTCGCGCCGCGGAGCAATTTGTCGCGCCGTGGCCCAAAGGGTGATTTTAGA
The DNA here is from genome assembly GCF_046630445.1 of Rutidosis leptorrhynchoides. Taxonomy (NCBI): domain Eukaryota; kingdom Viridiplantae; phylum Streptophyta; class Magnoliopsida; order Asterales; family Asteraceae; genus Rutidosis; species Rutidosis leptorrhynchoides. Next base: position 317,627,206 of record NC_092335.1, on the reverse strand, counting down.
ACATGTTTTTCAAGCTTTCTGACCTTCAACATAGGCATTTGTCGCGCCGCGGAGCAATTTGTCGCGCCGTGACAATTGCCTGTTTCATCCGAACTTCAGCAAACTTGTTTTGGCCATAACTTTTTGACCGTAACTCCGTTTTCGATGAATCAAATATCGTTGGAAACGTAATAAGATTTCCTTTCTAATGGTAAGGTTTTGAAATGTCAACTCAAACTTTATTACAATCGTTCTAACATGCTTTTATACTTGATTCTTGCATGAAACTTGACAACGTGATTCACATGCTATACTATTCGAGTCGTAACGAGCCATAGGACTAATTAAACACATTTCACCCGACCTTGTGTCGTAACCGGTTAATTGATATAACTTACTTGTTTAGGTCAAGGCTAAGCAACTTTCATGCACACGTTTACTTGTTGAAGTACTTTTATACTCGTGCACTCGAGGTGAGATCATAGTCCCACTTTTACTCTTTTTGAACTTATATTTGGGATGAGAAAACATAAACGATTCTTTTGAACTAAGTGAACACAAGAACGGGAAAACAAACATTCTACATACGAGTTTAGAACAAAAATCCTCAATTCGATTATCATTAGTTACACTTGCCGGGTGTAAGCGAGAACTTATGTTATATGGCCATATGGGTTGACAACCCTCATCTTTGACGGTTCGCTACCGTCTACGGATGAAATATATTTTCGAGAATCATTGTTTGTTCTAGCACTAAGTGATGGGGTATACAATGGAAGGAATGTTAAGCTTTGATAATTGGGTGCTCGTGAAACAAACTTTTGGAATGTATTACTATTATTTCATTGATGCAAATCTTGTGGTTCACTTGTACTTACTTACTTAAACCTATGATTTCACCAACGTTTTCGTTGACAGATTTCTATGTTTTTCTCAGGTCATGCACGATATGTGAAACATGCTTCCGCTTACTATTTGATACTTGCATCCGATGTCGAGTATACATGCATTTCATGGAGCGTCTTTTGACTTTACTTTAAACCGTGTCGCCTAGATTTCAATCGTACTTATAACGTTGTAACTTAACTTTTGGTTGAACAATTCTTGTAAACTTTGAAACAATCTTTATTTTGAAATGAAGGCGACATATTTTGGTCAAACGTTATCTTAAAGACTTATAATCAGGTAATGGGACCCACGTAGCCGACGCCGTCACTTGACGATTTGTCGGGGTCGCTACAATAATCTTATATGCATAATGTGAATGTCGGTTACCAGGTGTTCAATCCATATGAATGATTATTTTTGTCTCTATACACGGGACGTATGTTTATGGGAAATGAAAATATGAAACCTTGTGGTCTATTAAAATTATGAAATGATTATTTATGTTAAACTAATGAACTCACCAACCTTTTGGTTGACACTTTAAAGCATGTTTATTCTCAGGTACGAAAGAAATCTTCCGCTGTGCATTTGCTCATTTTAGGGATATTACTTGGAGTCATTCATGTCATATTTCAAAAGACGGTGCATTCGAGTCGTTAAGTTCATCAAGATTAATATTAAGTCAGTTATATTATGAAATGGTATGCATGCCGTCAACTTTCGATGTAATGAAATATTGTCTTTTTAAAAAACGAATGCAATGTTTGTAAAATGTATCATATAGAGGTCAAGTACCTCGCGATGTAATCAACTATTGTGAATCATCTATAATCGATACGGACTTCGTCCGGATGGATTAGGACGGGTCCTTTCAATACATCCTTGAGCTTAACTTAGATGATGAATTTGAGCGAAAGAATGAAATTGTTGAGGTTGTTGAGGAAGAACTTGAAAAGGTATATTTATATATGTTCTCCAATTAATAGGTGTGATGTTTTTGATATGTTTAGTGTCGGCATGAGATATATTTGGTTGATCTTGCTTGTAGGTTATGTCTGCATACGGATACAAGATAGCTTAGAGACGGATCGTTGAGATAGAACTATATGAGCATGATAAGAGATCAATGAATTAGATGAAATCTGGTAAACTGTTGACCTTCAATATATGTGACATCATTTATTTAATTCGATTTATTTTTGTTTAGAAGGCAAATACTGTAGTTAATTTTTTTTTTGGATTGAATTTGATGTAAGGATAATGCCAGCCACTGATATGTTGTTTTTAAATGCTATAAATTCTATTGGATTTATGAGCAATTAGATTAGTAGCTTAATGATGCACTAATGGGCCAAAACATGTTTCTTCTATAAGTGTGAATCATTTTGCTTCGCCTTTTATTTCACATGTATCATACAAAATTGTAACTTTATGCTATCTGTTATCTTATCTTACACTGTAAATTTTTTTTTTTTTTAAAATAAAGCAGCTATGTAGCGGAATGGATGAAAATGTTGTTGTAGTTCTCAAACAAGAAAAACGTAAATTACTGTTATTGAGTATTTTTTAGAATGTTCTCTCTTAATAGCCTTATTACCTTCGTGTTTTATCAATTGTAATGCATAACTATCATCTTACATACTGATTATACTTAAAGTTCATATTAATTAGTTGTTAAAGTTGTTTATTTAACCAACTATTTCAAATTGGGCAGGTTAACTTAGCTATCATTTCATTAAATTTTTTGTCGGATTTTAATTATTCATTTAATCGCATGCACTACATTAACAGTCCTGGCTTCTCATCTCAATAATTTGTTCAACGATCTGATCTTCGGGTCCTATGTGCAACGATACTGAAGGTGCATATTTCTTATTTTCGTTTACGTGATGACAATAGTTCCTTTTTTTTTATCATTAACCTTTTTTCATATATTTGGATGTGTTAGCCGTTAGGTTAAATTGATAATTTTAACTATATAATCGCATATGTTAATTGTAGCAAAGGTATCGATCTCGACAAAAAGGTGAAGCATATTGTGTTGGTTTCTGTAGATTGAATCTCACAGTCATTTCCTGCGAATGATGGTAGAGGGATGGCATGTTGGATGGGTACTCAAAGAACCAGCTATAACTACCTTATATTAGTGTTTTTTAATTTAGAGTTTCTTCCATTGTAAATTACCTTTATGACTTTTTGTAAATACTTCAAAGATATATATATATATATATATATATATATATATATATATATATATATATATATATATATATATATATATATATATATATATATATATATATATATAGTTTGGTTTTGTAGTAAATTTAATTTGGTATATTTGGTGCATTTGGTATTTAACGGGTATTATGTGAAATATTTGGTATTTTGCGGGTATTATTTGAAATATTTGAGATTTTAACCAGGGTTAAGATTTAGCGGGAACACGTCTAAATTGATATCAGGAACACGCCTAATTTAATCAATTAGACGTGTTAATTTACAATTAGACGTGTTAATTTAATCAATTAGACGTGTTCCAGGAACACGTCTAGATGACAAAAAAAAGGAGGAACACGTCTAATTGAGTTTATTAGACCGGTTCAAGGAACCGCACTAATTAGCATGATCAATTAGTGCTGTGACATCTAGACGTGTTAAATAACACGTCGAAATGAGTTTTTCCACACGTCTAAATGAGCAGAAATGTAGTAGTGCAAAACATAAGTAAAACATACATGAATAGAACATACCTACGTACAAACAAGCACCCATACATACTTAAACATCTACACGCATACAGGCATACGTGCATACCTACATACGCATACATACATAAACAACAAACAAAAACATACATACATACATACATACATACATACATGCATACATACATACATACATACATACATACATACATACATACATACATACATACATACATACATACATACATACATACATACATAATGCAAACTTAGAAGCACACATATAAACAGACAAAAACAAACTTACACAAACAGCTATACAAAAACATTCGTACTTACATACACAAACATCCATATATACACAAAAGTTCTAGCACACACAAACAAGATAGCACACACAAACATACGCGAACTAAGAAGGTTTCCTAGAAAAGCAAAGCGCGAACAAACATAAATCACTCTACAAGGAGATACATACATACATACAGCCACATTAAACACATATACACCTACCCACAAACACACATACAAACCAAAACCTACTCGTCTATTTTAATTCTAGTCCTCCACACATTCCTATCAGAAGTCATGTCCTCGGTCAATGAAAGCTCTTTCAAGTCGAGCTTAATTCTATCCTCCCACCTTTGAGTGGGTCTACCCCTTCTCCATACGCCGTCAACCGTAAGTGCCTCGACTCTCCTCACAGGCACAGTAAGAGGTCGCCTCCTCACATGCCCAAACCATCGAAGTCGTTCTTCTCTTAGCTTATCGTTGATGCTTCTTACTTTCAGATTCTCCCTAAAAACACTATTTGGGATCATATCCAACATGGTTTTACCACATGTCCACCTAAGCATCCTCATCTCTGCCACCTCCATCCTTCTCTCTTGTGCCTTCGTCAATGGCCAACACTCTGATCCGTATAACATGGCAGGTCTAATTGCCACCTTAAAGAATTTCCCTTTCAACTTAAGGGGGATCTTCTTGTCACATAAGATTCCGGTAGCTGATCTCCACTTCACCCACCCTACCTTAATACGGTGCGACACGTCCTCATCTACCTTCCCCGATTTGTGGAGCACCGAACCTAGGTATCTAAACGAAGTTTGTGGATGCAATATCTGGTCTCCAATGCAGATGTTCACTCCATCATCTTGTTCGTCATCGTCCCTAGAGAAATCACATCTAAGGTATTCAGTATTTTGTCTACTAATTTGTAGACCATTACTTTCTAAGGCCACCCTCCATTGCTCAAGTCTTCTATTGAGCTACTCCTTAGATTCCGAAACAAGCACAATATCATCGGCAAAAATCAAGCACCATGGGATGCACTCTTGTATCCCTCGAGAAAGCTCGTCCAGGATCAAAGCGAAAACAAAAGGGCTAAGGGCCGATCCCTGATGTAGGCCTACTTCTATTGGGAAAACTTCAGTATTTCCCACCGGCGTTCGAACGCAAGACTTCGCCCCTTCATACATATCCCTGATAACGCTAATGTATCTACTCGGGATACTTCTACTGTTCAGGGTCTTCCAAATCAAGTTTCGTGGGTCGCAATCGTAGGCCTTTTCCAAGTCTAAGAAAACCATATCCAAGTTCTTTTACTTTTCTCTATACTTCTCCATAAGGTTCCTCATAATATGGATTGCCTCTATCGAAGAGCGCCCTGGCATGAAACCAAACTGGTTCTCCAAAACACTTGTTTCGCCTCGAAGTCTAGTCTCAATCACTCTCTCCCAAAGCTTCATAGTATAACTAAGTAATTTTATGCCTCTATAGTTACCGCAAATTTAAGCATCCCCCTTGTTCTTATAAATGGGAATAGTCTCGCTCAGTCTCCATTCCATAGGCATTTTAGAGCTTTGAAACGTCTTATTGAAAAGGCAAGTCAACCACCTAACACCATCGTCACCACGGCACCGCCACGCCTCGATGGGGATCTGGTCCGGTCCCACAGCTTTATTTCTCCCCATCTTTCGTAATGCCGATCTTACTTCCTCTTGGTGGATCCTCTCACAATCCATGTTGTTCTGGGGTTGTTCAATATTAGAGTCTTGCAAATCTTCGTGGCGCTCGGGTCTTCCCCCATCGAAAAGAGATGAGAAATACCCTTCCCATCTTTTCATATCGTCTTCCTTTACTAACGTTTGACCGGCTTCATCTTTGATAAACTTGATGTTATATATATCCCTGCGCCTTCGCTCCCTGGCTTTGGCTATCCTGTATATATCATTTATCACAAAGTGTCTTTATTAAGTGTTCATATTTTCATCCAATCTATAATGTTCGTGAACAAAGTTTTTTCAAAAAACGAAGAAAAAAAAGATTTTTCTTCCCCCCGATTAGTTACTTCCCTCTTGATCCTATCACTATATATATATATATATATATACATGGTCATAATCAAGAGGGAAATACTTTTTTGGGGGAAGGGGGAAGCGATTTTTATTTTCGTTTTTGAAAAAACTTTGTTCACGAACATTATAGATTAGATGAAAATATGAACATTTAAAAAAGATACTTTGTGATGAATGTCATTATTTTGACGGGAGAACGCTCGAAGAAAAAAATAAAAACATGCAATTCATTGAATGTTTTCTGGCTGAGTTTATTTGCATCGTTTTGTTTTCATCTTGTGTGAAGTGTTTTTTTTGAATTTAGCCCGATTTAGAGTTTAGGGTTTAGGATTTTCGGGTTTACTCCGTAAATCCTCAACCCAAAACCCTAAAACCTAAAACCTAAACCCTAAACTCTAAACTCTACCAAAGAAGCAGTGCTTCAACGGTACCCGTCCCTTTGAAGCTGGGGCCCCATGTTTGGAAGCTTTACACAAATGGGCGCAGGTTCGAGTCCCGGGGGGAGCAATTCCCTCGGAGTATGCCTTCGGGTTAGGCTCGTGCTTGCCACTCATGGGGTATTCGGTTGAGGTGATTTACAGGCATCCGGCTATTACGGGGTTGACTTGGTGGGTTGCCAAAGGCAACACAGGGTTAAGGTGTCCCTGCCAATCTACACTAAACTCTAAACTCTAAACCGTTCGTGTTTAAATATTCAATCTAAACCCTAATTTCTAAACCCTAAACCCTAATTTCGAAACCCTAATAGCTAAACCTTAATTTTTAACCCCCTAATTTCCTAATCCCAATTTCTAAACCCTAATTTTCAAACCCTTAAAAAACTCCGAATCAAAACATTCAATGAATTGAATGTTTTCATTTTTTTCTTCGAGCGTTTTACCGCCAAAATAATAACATTAATCACAAAGTGTCTTTTTTAAATGTTCATATTTTCATGTGATATTGATGCCTGAAAAAAATTGGAAAAAATTGAAAAAAAAATTACTTTCCCACATTTCCCCCCCAAAAAAGTGCTTCCCTCTTGATTATATATATATATATATATATATATATATATATATATATATATATATATATATATATATATATATATATATATATATATATATATATAGTGGTAGGATCAAGAGAGAAGTAACCAATCGGGGGGAAGCGGGGGGAAGCAAAAACTTTTTTTTTTCGTTTTTTGAAAAAACCTTGTTCACGAACATTATAGATGGGATGAAAATATGAACATTTAGTAGAGACACTTTGTGATAAATGTTTTTATTTTGGCGGGAAAACGCTCGAAGAAGTAATATATAATAATTATCGTGTTTTTCGAGCGCATGTTGAGGTTTTAGCTATTAGGGTTTAGATATTAGGGTTTATAGGGTTTAGATATTAGGGTTTAGAAATTTAGGGTTTAGGGTTTAGATTTAGGGTTTAGATTTAGGGTTTAGATTTAGGATTTAGATTGAGTTTTTAACACGAACGGTTTAGAGTTTAGGGTTTAGGGTATGGTGTTTTGGGTTTATTCAAACATGAAGAAAAAAACGTTCATATTCTTCACGAACAATATTATCTTGAATGTTATTTTTGTCGATCGTTTTTCCGCCTAAATAATAACATTCATCACGAAGTGTCTCTTCTAAATGTTCATATTTTTGTGTGATCTTGATGCCGGAAAAAAAATTTCCAAAAAAACGAAAAAAAAAATTGCTTCCCCCCGCTTCCCTCCGATTGGTTACTTCCCCATTGATCCTGCCCCTATATATATATATATATATATATATATATATATATATATATATATATATATATATAGGGGCAGGTTCAAACGAGAACCACTAAAAAGGTGAGAACTGCGAGAACTATTTAATTTAAAGTAATAGTTTTTATACATTTAAATGCAACAAATTACAATGCAAATGTTAATTAATGCACATATCATTAACAAACATATGTTCATTAGCTCAAATTACACGTTAAATTGTTAATTATATGAAACTGTTCACATGTTCGGAAACAAATATGCATATGTGAACGAGAAACTATATATTTACTTATATAGGTAAAATATAAGTGTTTTTCACCTATTTTATATTCATTCATACTCTTCATCAAAGTTTATGTGTGATTTAATCTAGTTACATGTGAAAATCATTATAAATCAAAAGTTCTCGCCTTTTTAATGGTTCTCGTTTGAACTTTTGGCTATATATATATATATATATATATATATATATATATATATATATATATATATATATATATATATATTCTTCCACATCTAACAGTAGCTAGGTAACTACATTGGGTGGAACGAGTCCACACTTCTTTTTTGACTTTAATTTATTCACACTTTCGATGTGTGTCCTCGAACACCTACAATAATTCGCTTTTGATTATCAAATTTGACAAATTCAGTTCGCAATATCTCTTCTTGAGCAACGAGTTAGGTCGGTCTGATCTCATAAATCATATCGTACGTACACTTCAATTCTTGCATGCATGCATGCATGTAAAATTCTCCTAATATCTATGGTTTTAATAACCATTAGTAGGAGTTTTAATATTCCTATAAAAAGTAAGAGATTCATAACACATTAATAACATTTTGAGGTGGTAGCACTACAGGAAAACAGCTTTTCCCGGACGACTCTTGGGGACGATTTGTCGTCCCAGAAAGTCTTCCCGGACGACACATCGTCCGGGATTAGTCGTCCCGAAATGTTTTTCCGGACGGCATTTTTTCCTTCCCCGACGGGGGATGGGGCCCACATTGACTTCCAACGCTTGACTTCGTGGACGCTTTTTCCGGACGACACTTCGGGACGACAAATCGTCCCAAAAGAAATAATATTAAAATAATACTAATTATTTATTATTAATTATTTATTAATAACAGAAAAAGGAAAAAAAAATCCCGGACGACTCTTCCTGGACGACAAATCGTCCGGAAAGCCTCCTGCTGTTTTGGGACCAATTCGTTTCTGCTTTTTCCAGCCGTATTCGATACGGCACATTTCAAATATCCAAACCTGCTACATAAATAAGATTATACTTTCACAAAATACCACAATAACATTAAAATAATTATCCAAACATTTTAAAATCCGGAAAAACTACAATATCGTTTACAAATCAACTAAACTTAACATAATTGTCTTGTAACAACCGGAAAAACATCCAACAAAAGCATACTTGTCTTCAAACACACCAAACAAATTACAAACCGGCAAATGGATCGTCATACAAATCATCATCATTGTTACGGCTCGGGCGCGGAGTATTGGAATTGGAAGTACCGGTAGGATACCCAAAATTTGGTTGAATATCGGGAGGGACTTGAAGATTATTAAAACGAAAGATTTGGTCAATTTGACTTGCCGTGTAGTATTATTCCCTAATTAAATCAAGTTTAAAACAGCAAAAAACTTTAAAATTAAAAACACTTAATATATGTATAATCAAAGTCGGGTGGTCCAACTATGGAAGGCAACCTAACCCACTTTCTGAATGTTTTGTCTCAACTATGGATGCGCACAACTAATTTAATAGTTAGCAAAAATTCGGCAGCATTTCCCCTAAACTCCCCAAATATGTCGTATTAAACGCATATTTGTAGGAGTAAAGGGAAAATGTGTACCAAAATTTTTGTAACTAGTAAATAAGTTATACGCATCTACATCCTAAAAGAGACAAAACATACAGAAAGCAGTCCCAAAAAGGGGACCTTCCAAAGTTAATTTCTAATAAATTAACCTTGGATGGGTATTCTATAGGATTGATTAATTTCGAACCTAAGGTACAACTATTCCGAAATTAACCACTAAACCTAACAATGTTCATAAAACAATAAGCATAAACATAAACAGAAACATAAACAATAACATTTACACTTATACTTATACTTATACAATGTTCATAAAACAATAAGCATAAACATAAACATAAACAATAACATTTATACTTATACTTAGACTTATACTTATACTTATATTTATACAATGTTCATAAAACAATAAGCATAAACATAAACATACAACTATTACTAACTAAATATATACTTAATTTTCTAATTTACTAACTAAACATACAACTTTCATCACAAAACCCATCAATTTACTAACTAAATATATACTTAATTTTCTAATTAAAAAAATACATAACTAAACATAATCAACATGCATAACTAAACATAACTTAATTTTCAGTTTATATTAATTAAGAAAATATTAATTTTCAACATACATAACTAAACATGAAATTAACAAACTAAGCATGAAATTAACCCCATAATTTTGACATACATATGCAAATTAACAAACTAAGCATGAAATTCATGAGCCTAAACATAATCACACACAACAATCTTCAAAATATACTCCAAAAAATTCGGATTTCATAGATATAACTCAAAGCACCAAACTTTAATTTTTTAAAAATAAATCAAGAACATACCTTTGTTAGTGTTTTAGGAGTAAGATTAGGTTGGATTTGGTGTGTAATAGCTATCAATTGCTCGAAAATGCTCAAAATCGCTGGAAGTTTCTTAGATTTGGGAGTAATTTGTTTTTGATAGAGTGAGATTAGGTTGTTTTTGAACCTGGTTCAGCTTTTTGTAAAAAACATTCTCGGACGGCTTTTTCCGGATGATTTGTCGTCTGGGAAGGTCGTGGAGGGAAACGAAAACTGGCCCGCCTTTTTTTCGTGGAATTTCGTGGAATTTTTTTTTTCCGGAAGACATTGGGTCGTCCGGGAAAATCTGGTCAAACCATTCAGGAAAAAGCGAACGATAAAGCGGAAAATTTTGTCGAATTGTGTCTTTTTGCGGACGACTTTTGTCGTCCGGAAAGCCCCTGTCCGGAAAAATGATTTTTCTAGTAGTGTAGAAAAAAAATTATGATACGTTTACATGATACGGTTAGACCGTGCACATCAACCTATAGATAATATAATTGTACTCTTTTAAGAGGTTGTTTGTTTTTTTCCTGAATTTGCATCCATTTCTATGTGCCTCTTAATAGGAAAGGATGTCTAACTTTATGTCTCCTAAAAGCGGACTATTTTTTAAACTAAGTAACAAATTAAGTGATGAAGAAACAAAAAATACATCCTAAGTGTGTTTATACATGATAATTCAGTTAAGTCTCCTACATCTAACTAAAGATATTCAAACTCTATAAGTATCGAATTTACTGAGTAAAAAGTTGTATAATAATGTGAACATTTATAATGAAACATATATAATAATAATATGAACATTTGTAATTTGACGTTGTGTATTAGGAATATATACAAATATATTTCTATATACTAAAGGAAGAGAAGTATTTAGTCGTTTGATTATCTAAAAACGACCATCCAATATCCTAATTAACACAACATCGCATCTTACACTTAGATGTGAAATTAAATTTTCATTCCTTCCCACATGCATTGTGATGATTTTTTTTTCCAACTTAATTTTTATGGTGTTTATTTTCTTTTTAAAAAAATTTGTAGTTTCATTTTTTTTTTAACTAAGTACATTTTTATATGTTTCTAACGATAACCTTATTACGTGTTGCTAATGTACATAATACATAACGATTATTATTGTGTAATGTTTAAAAATTATTCTAATGGCTCTATTAATCGAGTCAACAACATACGTCGATTTATTAGCGACTTAGCTGTCGCGTAGAGTCTAAATTGAACTTCAGACATGTTTAAAACCCATGAAAATTTGATTCTACCATTCATGGATTCTCACTTTTTTTTAAACTACTTATTGGCCGAAGGTCCATACGGAAGCAATTTCTCTATCCGTAGAACATTAAGTTCTTGGGGTGTTTCACTCTGCGTGAAGGAATGACTTCTTTTAATTCAGGGATAGAGTAAGGATTGTCTACATCTTACCTCCCTCATATGTGTTTTGTTGTTGTTGTTGTTGTTTAAAAATTATTATATTATGCAAACATAATAATTAACAATATTACGTCGGTTTAATTGGTTAACTTATAAAAAATTAAATTATGTGTGTTTGGTAGGTTTAACTTGATTTTTATTTACTTTTGTTATATCAAATACGAGTAAAATATTCTAATAGAAAACATATAATTTTATACAACGATAACCATCTAGCTCGTAACAATGCAACCCAGTAAAACGAGACCGACCCATTTACTAGTTCAATACTAATTAGCCTTTAATTTAACATTGAACTCTATTTTGAAAGCTATGATAGTATGATGTTGTGTGTACTAAAAATGCTTTAAACTACACGATACTGTAGTGACCCGAAATTTTCCATGTTTATATATATTAAATGAAATTGATATTTGCATGATTAAATGTTTTTAATATGTTAAGCAATCAAACTTGTTAAGACTTGATTAAATGAAATAGGTTTCATGTAGACAATTGATCACCCAAGTTGACCGGCGATTCACGAACATTTAAAACTTGTAACAACTACATGATGATATATATATGGATATATATATAGTTAACATGGGATTATGATAAGTAAGAATCTCACTAAGTATATTAACAATGAGTTATATACATAAAAATTAAACTGTTGAATTAAGAAACTCGAAACCATATATATAACGATTATAATTATAACAACGTCTCACTAAATACATATGAATCATATTAAAATATTGATACACTATGTTTAACATGATAAAATGATAATTAAATATATCATTAAGTGTATTAACAATGAACTATACGAGTAAGATTAGAATCCTAACTTAAGAATTTTGAAACAATGTATATATATAATGATTATCGTTGTAATAGTATTTTACACACACACACACACACACAAACACACACACACACACACACACACACACACACATATATATATATATATATATATATATATATATATATATATATATATATATATATATATATATATATATATATATATATATATATATATATATATATATATTAATACACCATGTTAACATGTTAATATAACAATTTAACATCTCATTTAAGTGTAATAACAATGGATCAATTACATTTAACAAGATCGTTAACTTAAAGGTTTTGAAACAACACTTAAATGTAATGACTAACGATGACTTAACGACTCAGTTAAAATGTATATACATGTAGTGTATTAAGATGTATTACTACACTTTAGGAAGACTTCAAGACACATATCAAAGTACTTCTAATTAACAAAAATGCTTGCAATTCCATTCTCATCGTTTTCATCAACAATTCTACTCGTATGCACCCGTATTCGTACTCGTACAATACACAGCTTCTAAATGTATATACTATTGGTATATACACTCAATCATCAGCTCCTTATCAGGCCTTGTGAGTCACCAAGACATGTGGAACCATCATTTGGCAACTAGCATGAATGATTACACTAAAAATCAAACTAATGTGACCTTATATGGACATCAAAGTTCACGTGAACTTGCCCATTCACAAGCACACTTTGATTTCCATTTTTATGCATTAAATTACTCTCTCTCAATTACACTCTTAGTGTTCTAAGTGTTCTTCATCATTTCCTTCATAATCTAGCTCAATCTAGCCCAATCTAGGTAACCTAGATCAATATACAAAACAACTACTCAAGAAAACCTCAAGAACACTTTCAAGTTTGCAAGTCTACTTCCAAGCTTTCTAATCCATTCCAAGTAATCATCTAAGATCAAGAAACCCTTGTTAATTATAGTAGGTTATAATTCTATTTCTAGGTAATACTCATATTCAAATCTTAATTCGATTTCTATAACTATAAACTATATTAATTCAAGTAAAAATCTTACTTGAACTTGTTTTCATGTCATGATTCTACTTCAAGAACTTTCAAGCCATCCAAGGATCCTTTGAAGCTAGATCACTTCTTATCACTTCCAGTAGGTTTATCTACTAAACTTGAGGTAGTAATGATGTTCATAACATCATTCGATTCATATATATAACTATCTTATTCGAAGATTTAAACTTGTAATCACTAGAACATAGTTTAGTTAATTCTAAACTTGTTCGCAAATAAAGTTAATCCTTCTAACTTAACTTTTAAAATCAACTAAACACATGTTCTATATCTATATGATATGATAACTTAATGATTTTGGAAACACGAAGAACACCGTAAAACCGGACATACGCCTTCGTAGAGAAACCAGGGGCTGTTTTGGTTTGGATAATTAAAAACTAGGATAAAGTTTGATTTAAAAGCTATTCTTCTGGGAAAATGATTTTTTTATGAACATGAAACTATATCCAAAAATCATGGTTAAACTCAAAGTGGAAGTATGTTTTTCAAAATGGTCATCAAGACGTCGTTCTTTCGACTGAAATGACTACCTCTTATAAAAATGACTTGTAACTTGTATTTCCGACTATAAACTTATACTTTTTCTGTTTAGTTTCATAAATTTCAGTACATTATGAAACCATAGCAACTTGAATCACTCAAAACGAATTTAAAACGAAGAAGTTATAGGTAAAACAAAATTGGTTAAAAATGGTTAATTTGACTACGGGATGATTTTACAAAAATCTATACTAACCATAACTTAACTAACTTATATTGTATTATACATGTATTCTAACATATATTATATAATCTTGATAGACCATATACACGTATACAATGTTTTGACATATCATATCGACGTCATCTATATATATATTTCAGAACAACCATATCGACGTATACAGGGTTGAGGTTGATTCCAAAATAAAATATATACTTTGAGTTGTGATCGAGTTTGAGACTTGTATACACTGGGTCGTGGATTGATTCGAGAAATTATATTGATTTCTTTTTGTACTGCTAACTGTAGACAATTAATTTGTGGACTACAACGATGGACTGTTAACTTAACAAACTAAAATCTTAAAACATAATAACATATGGTATGAATATATTTCGATCATACTTTGATATATATGTAAATATTTGTTATAGGTTCGTGAATCGACCCGTGGCCAAGTGTTGTTTTTCCGACGAAGGAAATCTGTGAAAGTGAGTTATAGTCGCACTTTTAAAATCTAATATTTTTGGGATGAGAATACATGCAGTTTTGATAAATATTTTACAAAATAGATACAAGTACGTGAAACTACATTTTATGGTTGAATGATCGAAGCTGAATATGCCCCTTTTTGCTTGGTAGCCTAAGAATTAGTGAACAAGTCCACTAATTGACACGAATCTTAAAGATAGATCTATTGGGTCCAACAAGCCCCATCCGTTGTTGCGGATGCTTTAGTACTTCGAAATTTTATCATGTCCGAAGGATGTCCCAGAATGATGGGGATATTCTATATGCATCTTGTTAATTTCGGTTACCAGGTGTTCACCATATAAATGATTTTTATGCAGATTGCTGCTATGCATGCATGTTGATTATGAGAAATGGAAATATGAAATCTTGTTGTCTATTAATATGATTTGATAAATATATAGGCTAAACCTATAACTCACCAACATTTTTATTGACATTTTAAGCATGTTTATTCTCAGGTGATTATTAAGAGCTTCCGCTGTTGCATGCTAAATAAAGACAGGATTTGGAGTCTGCATGCTTATATTATATTGTTTAAAACTGCATTAGAAGAACTTAAATCGTTGTGTAATATTATTGTAAACCATTATGAAATGGTCGTGTGTAAACGTTATATTTTAGATTATCATCATCTGATAATCTTCGTAATGCTTTTAAACCTTTATCGATAAAATAAAGGTTATGGTTGTTTTAAAAATCGAATGCAGTCTTTGAAAAACGTCTCAAAAAGAGGTCAAAACCTCACAACGAAATCAATTAATATGAAACGTTTATAATCGATATGAACGGAACATTTCAGTTGGTATCCGAGCATTGGTCTTAGAGAACCAGAAAATTTCATTAGTGTGTCTTATCGAGTTGGTTAGGATGCATTAGTGAGTCTGGACTTTGACCGTGTTTTCTTTAAAAACGATTGCTTAACACTTTTTGTTGAAAACTATATATTGTTAACATGTAAATATTATGTGCTATATTAATCTCTTAACGTGTTTGATATTGTGTGATAGATGTCTACCTCTAGTACAAATCCTATCGACTCACCTAATAATAATGAAGAGTCGAATATATTTTGGGAAGATTCACAAATTCCCGAAGAGGAACCGGAAGAAGAGGTTCCGGAGGAGGAAATATTATGAACCCCAGAAAAACAGATTAATAAAAGAAAATCCTCAACCAATGGACCAAAGTTAAAAATGGTCAATAGTGTTTCCGCCAAGGAAGCAAAATATTGGGAAAATTACGAATTTTCTGATGAATCGGATCCCGATGAGGATTCCGATGATGTTATAGAAATTACCCCGATCCAATTTGAAAAATCAAAAGAAAATAATAAAGGAAAAGGCATCAAATAGAGAAACCTGATTCCGACCCCGATGAACTTTATGTGTATCGTAAACGCCCGTATTTCTTAAATCTTAACAATAATCCGGGAACATCTAAGCCACCAGGTTTTTCTAAACCATTTGTGAAAATGACGACTCATATTAGAGGATCACCATGTATACCTTGGAAATTAGCCAAACGAACCAAGTCCGAAGAAGAAGAAACGAGTGAGTCGGAATAAAGAGTTGTAATCATGCTGTGTAATATATAATTTGTAGCGTGCTTGTACTTTTAAGATATATGTAAAAATTGCTTGTATTGTTTGTTAATTATATTTTTATGAATCTGATCCTTGTTTAAGGATAGACAACCAAAAATTTTAGAAGACCTACTAGGGGATATGATTGATGAAATCTTGTCTAGAGTCGGGCATAATTCATCGGCACAATTATTTACGGCGAAATTAGTTTGTCGAACGTTTGAAAGACATTCCAGGCATGCCTTAGTTTATAAAAGGCTTTCCTTTGAAAGATGGGGTATATCACATTGGGGAGACTTTAAGTTACGTCAAGTTTTCTTTAAGGCATTTAGTGCGGGAAACCCAGATGCAATTTTACGCTACGGGTTGAGAACCTATTTTGACTCTGTTGGTCACTTAACAACAGAAGTATTGTAGAAGGGGGGTGAATACAATTTCTTTTCAATTAACTAAACAGTTAAACTCGATTAGTATTCAATCATGCAAATAAATAGAGTCACAGGTAATTTTTAACAGTTATTCTTTATTGATTGAATCACAAAGAATCACAACTATCCTTGGCGGAATGATAGTTGGTTGATACAGATTACCTAGATTATAGCTAAGAGGTAAACTAACAGCTATTACACGTTTTGACTCTATAAAATAAACCCACACCACTGATTGTAACAATAGTGGATACAACAATTTATAGTAGTCCTATTAACCGTGTAATGGTTCTATTGTCCACTGGTACATAGGATGTCTGTACTTGTGGAGACAACTATATCAGAGAGCATGCTCTCTTCTTTCCTCTTTGGTAGCTATTTGCAGGAACACCCCAATTCGGTTTGGCACCAATATTTGATTAAACAAATAGAATGTTGTGTTCCCTAGGTGATGACAAAGTATAACCCATGTCTACACATGCGTTAACCTTCTGCATTCCCACGTAGTCTTGTAAGGTTACTTGTCAGCCGCCGATGCGTGTCCTTTTCTGTTCAACTTTGTCTTTGACTTCTGTTGAATAGTACCATTGATGTAGACCACTCGAGAAACAACTATGCTTATAATGGAGCATAGCTGTCTTGTGTAGTGAGCTGCATTCCAGCTGTGCTGGTTCTTCATTGCTGAGTCACTTCATGTTCTTGATTTGCTGAGTACACATCCTGTGCTGATTGAAGAACACTGTCTATCTTGTGCTGGTAGACTGAGCAGCAAACTAAACACTCGACACAACTATATCTGCTGTCTATACATGAACAAACTTGTGCTGACTGCACATAACACTTTAGTGCAAATAAATTATAGTTTTGTCATAATTAAATCCTTAATTATTTTGGGGACTCAACAATCTCCCCCTATTTGATGATGACAAAACCTATGACATGTAGAGAAAACACTAAAGTCAGCACGGAGGGACTAAAAAATAAAATGGCAGTAAATTTGTCCCATTTTAAGTTTGTTTTGAGATCTTTTGCTGAGTTATCCATATCTTATAATTTGATATGATTTTGAAGAAAAACTCATTTCACTTTCATTGCAACACAATATGTACAGTAATTACAACAACAGCTGAATGAAAAGTGAATTAAACAAAAGCTACAATTTGAGCACATAAGAGACTATCTATCTTTATCTTTTTCTCGTTCTTCTTCAGATAGCTCCTCTTGTTTGATTCTCCAGGCTTCAGGGAACAAATAAGGTACATCAGCAGGGTCAAACACAGGGATATGAGGAGGTAGAATGATGGGGCCTTTTCCGGTTGGTCCTTCACCAGTAGATTGCTTTCCTTTAGGTTTTTGAGAGAGGACTTCATCTACATTCACCACTGGTGCATTCCCAAACCTTGTTGCTTTCTTGAAGAGCTGTTGAAGTTCAGATTTAAGTGTATTTTTGATAGCACTTTCACCTTTACCAATGAAATACTCCAAGATCTCCATCCATTCACTAAATCCAAGGGATCTTAACTCATCATAGTTTATTCTTTCTTGAACTTTATTCTCCCTTACAATATTGAAAGCTCTTTTTGACCCTCTGTTGACTTTGATGATCCTGCTGGGATTAGATCTTCTATACATCACATCACCATACCTACTCCTATAATAATGATCAGGAAATTCACTAGTACGAACAGATTCTATAGGAGCAGTAGCAGGTGCTTTCTCAGCAGCTTCAATCTTATCAAATGCCTTATCCTATTCTTTGACAATGGCTTTGGCTAGTTCTAGGGACTCAACCTCTTGCTTTCTATCAGCAGCCAATTTGTCTTCTATATCCTGGAGCCTTACCCTCTCAATGAGTTCAGCATCAGCAGCCTCCCTTCTTTGAATTTCAGCTTGTAGACCCAACAAATACTCGTCGGGAGTGATTTTCAGGGATTTTCCTGTTTCAATCATCTTTCTACCCTCTTCAATTCTAAGGGCAGCACGATACTCCCTTAGATCCATACCCAGCTGGCGAGCCTCTTGAAATTGAGCTTTCTCCTCATCAGTAGAGAGCCTTTGACCACTGTTATTTAAGTATACACCAATTTCAATGCCATAAGTCAAGGCAGTGATGTAGAGTGGCTGATCAAGGGGATGATGCAGAAACCTAACTTGGTGTATCCTTTCATTGATAGCAGCTTGTCTTTGCTCAAGCAATTCCTGTACAGTGATCTCCAGCCTGTAAGCATCTCTTTCATCTAGATTCATTTTAAATAAGTCTGGCTCACCACAGGTAACTGAATCATCTTCCCAAGTTCTGTGTTTACCATGACGTTTTGGGGAAGATGGAGGATACATGATTGATTCACCTATGCCAGATGAACTCACTGGAAACTGATTGACACGATTATCCTTTGTTCTGTTAAAATAGGTGAGAGTCTGGGGAGAGATAGGTGATTGAACAAATAAATGATCTCCACTACCCCAGACTGTAAAGTCAGCAGGATTAACTTTATCATCATCTTGATTAGCACCCAGCTCAACCACCTTGGCTGGGTCTTCAACACTTGTAACACCCAGCATCACACTCCTGGCCGGGTCTTCATTCACAGCACTCCTTGCTGTGTCTTCAGTACCAGCTGACTGATTAGTATCAGCTGGTACAACCACCTCAGTATGTTCATCAGCTGCCTCAAATAAGGGTCCTTTCCTTAGGGGCTGATTGTCCCTAGGAGCAGATTTCACCCTTTGTTTATCTATGGGCATGAGTTCAGCTGATGGTTCTTGTGTTGATACTGGCTCAAGTGGAGGCAGGTAGGGAACGATAGCAAGATGCTCCCCTGAATATCATCATCATCAAGATTGATTGTTTCTGCTGGCTTATATTGTGTAGTTGGCTGTGCAGAAGATGTTGGGCAGGAAGATGAGCTAGTTTCTAACATAGCATCTAACCACTTCATAAAAATGTCAGCTCTAACTCCTCTCCCTGACTCAGTAGATGCAAGATAATCTTTCATTTCTTCGGGAGTCATCCGTTTGATCCTATCTACTAGCTCAGCATACAGTTTTGCCCTCTTTTTATCGTATTTGACCATGAATTTGGCATTTCTTTTTCGTGCATCCTTTTTGAATTTATTAATGCCAATCAGGTCATCATCAGTGTCCCTCTTTTTCGAGATCAGCCATCTCCTATGCTCAATTCTGTGGCATTTAAGAGCAACATAGGCATCCCATTTGACATTGAAGGCATCATTTAATTCTTGTTGTCTCTTCTGATGTCTCTCCAGTTTTCTTTTCATTCTTCTTTCAATAGTTTGAGAAACAACAAAAGCTTCAGCAACAGCCAGTGCAGAAACATCACTGGGCTTACTGCCAGAACCAATATCATCCACTGATGTGGCAGACACACTAGGTTGAGATTCACCAGCTGCCTGTACACAAGCTTCAGTATGAGCGTTGCTGGGCTTAGTGCCAGAGTTTTGACCAGTAGAACCATCATCACCATCACCATCACCATCTCTCCTTGCTTGTTTTGGAGCATTTTAATGCTCATGCTCCCCCTTTTATTGTTTACTCTTTTTGAGTTTCTTTTTAGATTTCTTCTCCCCCCTTTTTGTCATCAGCAGGGGCAGAAAGGTGAACAGGGGAGACCTGTGCATCAAGGTCACTATCTGAATCTGAAACAGAGAATGCAAAATTGTTCCAGTTAGCAACTTCAGGAGTAAGATGGGCACCAGGATCCACGCCCAATTATCGAAGGAGGAGGTTGGAAGACCTAACTTCATTCCTTGCAACACCCATAGCCATCTGCTCAACCATGGCCCTAACATCACCCTGTAGGGTAGCCAGTCGATGTATATTTTCAACCATTTGAACATAGGCAGAAGCAGGAATCATGTTAGCCATTTGCTGCTCTTGTGAATCCAATCTCTCATGTAGCACTGCATTTTCTTCATTAAGAAAAAGAATTCTGCGATTAGCAGCATCTAAATCAGCTTGAAGACGGGCAATGTCCTCAGTATATTCATTATGAGATATGATTCGTTTCTTTAAGTCCTCCTCCTCTTCATGTTGTTTGACAATGGCAGCCACCGCAAGATCTGCAAAGGCACATACTTGTTTGAGCTGGGCTTCAATGTTAGAAGTGGTAACTTGCCCAGCGTTACGTATGGCTTCAGTCACACTGTCAGCAATAGCAGTGCGAATGGTGGCCTGTAGATCAGGTGTAACCTCGGCAAGTGTCTTATAGACAGCCAGGGTGGAGATGTCAGCCACCTCATCAGCATTAAATTTAACATAGCTGGTTGAGGGGTGGTCAGAAGCAGCTAACACAGAACTACCTCCGTGGGGTGGTGGAGGTGGAAGGTCAGAATCTGACTCGTCACCATGATCACCATCATTTTTACCTTCACCCGAAGGTTTAGAACCACTGGTATTCTTGTCAGCATCATGAACAGCATCATCAGTGAGATCCACTGGTTTATCTTTAGTACCAGTCACATTATCATGAGTGACTGGTTCATCCTTACCAGTACCTTTATCAGCATCACCATTAGAAGAAGAAGATGATGAGGAAGAAGCTGATGAATCAAAAGGTACTGGTGAATCAGGAATATTCTGCATAACATATTTACCAGTAGAGGGATCTCTGATGAACTTGAGAGGCCTCCATGTACCAGGCCATGGAGAAGCAGCTGGAGCCATGCCAAAAAAATGATAATATGGCTGCTCATTGATATGTTCTAAAGTAGCCAACCTCTCATAAACTTCTTCTCTAGCTGGTCGATCAAGCTGAGATAATAGTTCAGTCAGCTCTTCGCGAGGCAATTTGCTGGCTGAGACTATGGTAGTTTGAGGATCAAAAGTTAGCTGATCCACTAGCAGAGCAACTCTGGGAGTAATAGACGCTCCCCGATAGATGAAGTTAGGCACAACTTCATCAGGATCTGGCACCTGGCACACATAAGGTTTCTTCTCAGCAGAAACAGTAGCCTGAGAAGAGTCAGTAGTGGCAGAAATAGAGGTACCAGCATCCATAACGGATTCTGTAGAACCAGTAGCATCGGTAGGTAACTGTGCAGGAGGTGAAGAAGTAGTATCTTCAGTAGTAGCAGCAGTATCCACCGTTGGCTGAGTGGGAACATAGCCAACATAGCCAGCATTAATAAAATTAAGATCCTCCAGAACAGTATCACCCTGTGAACCAGAATCTGATGGAAAAGTAGCACTTTTACCAGCTTCCATGATAACATTTTGTGTATCAGTAGCAGCAGCAGACGCAATGTCACCCTTTGGTTCAGTGACAGGTTCATCAAGTAGAACATCCTTGACAATATTGTCAATTACCTTTTTAAGAACAGGAGGATCCACTATGATTTCATCTTCCACTTCAGGTGTAGTAGTGGAAGCAGCAATACTGAGAGCAGTAACACCAGCAGCTGTAGAAGCAACAGTACTAGCATCAGCACCACCAGTAGGAGAAACAGTAGCTCCAATACCAGTAGCAGAGGCAGCAATCTGCACAGTAGGAATAATATCATCTTTAACTTGCTCCCCCTCTGCCTGTTCATCTACCCTACTAAGAACTGAAACAATAGAACATTTTATGTTAACAACTGTAGAACCAAATAAATTTGACTCAATAATTGCATCTAATGTTGGTCTCTGGGGACAGATTGGTGATTTGGTCAGCCCTTCAAATGAGACAGAATAAGGTGTCTGTAAGTACAGCTGTGAATCTGCTGACTCATTGGCGACACATGTTGACCCAGATGGTGTAAGAGATCTGGCTGGTAAAGATGTAGGAGTGAGACTCTTATCATGATCCGAGTAACATAATGGCTGTGCAGTAACCTGAGCTGGTTCAACACGATGAGGACCCAGCTCAAGTTTGCTTTGGGGGTCAGGTATGTGCTCTGCTGGTTGTACTGGCAGCAGAGGATATAGCATTAAGTTCAATTTTGAAAAAAGTGGAAGTGTCTGGATAGAAGAGTATGGGTTGCTACTCTTCTTAACACTAGTTTTAAAACCAGTCAGCTTGGGAGCCAGGGTTATACCTTGAACTCCACATTCATTTTTCAAGTCAGCAGATAAAAGATGTTTAATTATGTTAGAATTTTCTGTTGTTTGGTCTAGAAACGCACCACGTTCCATAGCCACATCGTTTGCAGGAGCAGCAGTTGAGACTGGTGCAATCTCCCCTGTGGTGAGCCTGGAGCCAGCTTTTGCTCATTTGGATTTGCCTGTTACCAAGAAATAGTTAAGCAACGGATTCCAATACTAGAAGTGGATAGTCAGTATATAAGACTAGGGCTGTTCTTTATGATCAGAGAGCACTAGATTCTAATACAACTACTGCTTTACCAGTATGTGAGACGGTGGCTGTACTAGTTGAGGTAGCTGGCTTCTTCCTTTTTACAGCTGGCTTTCGCTGAGGTCCCTCCCCCTAAGCTGGTGCAACACCAGAGGCAGCCGGTTGGTTCACTCTACCTCGAGCAGCAAGATACTCAAGCATGCCTGGTGTCAGGACATTATATGGAGCAGCAGGAGCATCTTTTGGCATTCCCCCTTGTTTTGGAGGCAGGTCGAATGATTCATCAGCAATCTGCTGGTAAGCTTCACCCAGCTCATTTTCAAAAACAAGGCTCAAAAACCTTGGAAAGGAGATTAAGTGTGTTCGTTTAGGTGCAAGCACCATTTCCCTTAACCTTAAGTAAATTTCACCAGCATAATCAATATTTCGATTTAACAGCATCCCATGACCAATCTTCAGCTCAAAATCTGAGTACTGATCAAAGCTCCCGGACTTCTGACTGATGCAATGAGTCAGCAAGCCAAAGAAATAGTTCCACAGAGGTGGCATCTGCCTCCTTAAGGGCGTATGAGCCACTGGTCCATCAAACCCTATAATCTCCAGTACCTCTCTTCTAAACTCATCACTGGTTGGTGAATTAACGAACGGACCAATGGGTAATTGGAGAGCACGTCGGATGGCATCAACAGTGATGGAGCAGGCTAAGGTTTCAGTCACCATGCCACGAATACATGGAACGTTCTGTTGAGTGGTGGCCGTGGTGGCAGTATACCAGAATCTGGCCAAACAAGCCGGATAAAGACGAGAAGGTACGCCGGTAATAGCTCGAGCCAGTGGTGATTGTCGTATATAATCGATAAACGCATCATAACCCAAGTTGGCTTTGGTTTTGGGAATTGAAAGGGCATGAGCAGCATTGCCTCTTGATAGGCGAATGGAAGAGTGTTCTGGTGCATTTGCAGCCCTAACAAGGTTTAGGTACAGGTTGAACAGAGGGCCCTGCACCACTTGTTCTTCGATGACCGGTGGTGGTTGCTGTTTCGGTTATTGTGGTGCTACCGGTTGTTGTTTCTGTGGTTGTTGTTCCTCTGGCTGGTTTGCAGCAGGTGGTGATTGATGTTGTTGTTGTTCTACCATTTATGATTTCATAGAAGATGGATGTATGAATTGATTTGAAGATTTGGGGATTTTTAGAGAGAAGAGTGTGAATTTGAAAACTGAATAACCGAAGGTTATTATGGAAGATAAAACACTCTTTTAACCGTTGTGATTGGTGAAAAAGGCAGGAGAGAGAAAATGACAACTGCCATTAGTAGGCGCGTGGGCAGATGTGACAGACTGGCACACTCGAGGGGACACAGACTGATGATTTGACGTATATACGGCTTGAACACTCATACCTCCCATTCAACATTAAATACAGCAGGTTTTAATTTTTTTAAGAAAAATTTAAAAATCACAAAATAAGTTTTGTATTAAATACAAAATACTTTGTTACATTTAATATGTCGTGAATTTAATTAAAATCATTGGAAGTAAATGAGTTTCAGATTTAAGGAATCATTTAATTTTGTGAGCTATTTATTATTTCAATTAAAAACATTTTGAGAAACCAAAATATAAAAGACCTTGTTGTGCTGAGTGTTTTACGTGTAGGCAGTA
This sequence comes from Rutidosis leptorrhynchoides, assembly GCF_046630445.1. Taxonomy (NCBI): domain Eukaryota; kingdom Viridiplantae; phylum Streptophyta; class Magnoliopsida; order Asterales; family Asteraceae; genus Rutidosis; species Rutidosis leptorrhynchoides. The sequence continues at coordinate 317,602,278 of NC_092335.1, read as the reverse complement.
AGTTAACAAAAATAGCTTACTGGTTTGCCCTACATGTTGTAGAGTCAGCACACCAACAAAAATTGTCTTTTATTTAAAGTTCAAGCATACCCAGCTCAGAGATGAGATAGTTAAAATGTTTCTCATCTAAGGGCTTTGTGAATAGATCTGCTAACTGCTGGTCTGTTGAAATAAAATGTAGCTCCACATCTCCTTTTTGAACATGCTCCCTTATGAAGTGATATCGAACGTCAATGTTCTTTGTTCTTGAATGCATCATAGGATTGTTGGTGATAGCTATTGCACTTATGTTGTCACAGTAAATTGGAGTCTTTGTAACATGAACACCGTAGTCTTTCAGCTGGCTTTGCATCCACAGTACTTGAGCAGTACAACTACCAGCAGAAACGTATTCTGCCTCAGCAGTAGATGTGGACACAGTATTTTGCTTTTTGATTGTCCAGCTGACTAGCCTACCACCCAGTAACTGGCAACCACCAGTAGTACTTTTCCTGTCTATTTTACACCCTGCAAAATCAGCATCTGAATACCCAATTAGCTCAAAATCCTGGTCTTTGGGATACCAAAGACCACGTTTAGCAGTAGCTTTCAGATACCTAAATATCCTTTTTACTGCTAGCAAGTGTGACTCTTTAGGATCAGCTTGATATCTGCCACAGAGACATGTGGCAAACATAATATCTGGTCTGCTGGCTGTGAGATAAAGTAGGGATCCAATCATACCTCTATATTCGGTGATATTGACTGGTTCACCATTGGGATCAGCATCTATTTTAATAGTTGCTGCCATTGGAGTCCCTATATCTTTTAAACTGGTCAGACCAAATTTCTTTAGCATATCTTTGATATATTTATCCTGACTTATAAAAATTCCATCATCAAGTTGTTTAATTTACAATCCCAAAAAGTATTGCAAGTCTCTTTGTAAGCTCATTTCATATGTCTTTGACATAAATTTTGAAAAATCTTGACAATGTTTCTCGTTTTTAGATCCAAAAATGATATCATCCACATATATCTGAACCAGCAAGAGATCACCATCTGTCTCTTTTGAGAACAGAGTGGTGTCAATTGTTCCAACTTTAAAACCTATAACAGTGAGATACACATAAATGATATCATACCATGCTCTTGGAGCCTGTTTGAGGCCATAAAGAGCTTTGTCTAGCTTGTAGACATGGTCTGGATATTTACTGCTTACAAAACCAGGAGGCTGTTTGACATAAACTTCTTCTTGTAGCTTCCCATTTAGAAATGCAGATTTAACATCCATCTGGAATACCCTAAAGTTCATCTTAGCGGCATACGCCAAGAACAGTCTGATAGCTTCCATCCTAGCCACTGGAGCATAAGTCTCTCCATAATCCAATCCTTCTTCCTGTTTGAAACCTTGATCTACCAATCTAGCTTTGTTTCTGATCACAATCCCATCTTCATCCATCTTGTTCTTGAAAACCCACTTGGTACCAATGATTTTCTTAGTTTCATCATCAGGTTTAGGTACCAATGTCCAAACCATATTCCTATTAAACTGGGAGATCTCTTCTTGCATAGCTCCTGCCCAGCTTGGATCTTTGATTGTTTCATCAGGACATTTAGGTTCAATGGTAGACACAAAATTTACATGCATACAGAAATTGCTGGTTGCATGCCTTCTTGTTTTAACACCACTAGCCAGATTACCAATGACTTGCTCAATTGGATGCTCTTTTGTCTATCTAGTGTTATGAACATGTGAGCTTGTCTTGGAACACACAACATCTTGATCATCAGCTGGTTCAAAGGTATGAGCAGCAATTGGAGACAGTTGTTCAGTATTATTGTAACCAGTACCAGCTTGTGATCCTTCAGAATCAGTAGACCTATGCTCAAGTTGTAGGACTTCAGTAGAGCCAGTAGGTCCACTTGGTTTACACACAGATGGAACAGAGTGTTCCATCTTATCATCAGAGAACCCAGCAACATGGATTGGAGAGGGATTTGCAGCTGGTTCCTCTTCATCATTGAGACCTTGCTGAGTAGGCTCTTCAAACAATAACTCTTCATCTTCTTAACTGGAAGATGAGGCTGGGGCAGTTTCATCAAATGTAACATTAATTGATTCTTCAAAACAACCCCTTCTTTTATTGAAAACCCTATATGCCTTTGACATGTTGGAATATCCCAAGAATATACCTTCATCAGCCTTAGCATCAAACTTGCCCAACTGATCCCTATTATTTAGAATGAAACAGGGAGTGCCAAATACATGAAGAAATGAAATTGAGGGTTTTCTTCCTTTGAGAACTTCATAAGCAGTTTTCTGATGTCTTTTCACAATTAGATATCTTTTCTGGGCAAAACATGCAGTGTTCACAGCCTCTGCCCAATATGAGTTTTTCAGCCCAGACTCAGCTAACATAGATCTTGCTGCTTCAATGAGAGTTATGTTTCTTCTTTCTACAACACCGTTTTGTTGAGGTGTTCTCACAGCAGAAAAGTTCTGTGAAATACCTTTATCAGCACAAAATTCTTCTAATGTAGCATTTCTGAATTCTGTACCATGATCACTTCTTAGCTGTTTCACCAGTTGCCCATTTAAAAGCTCCATTCTTTTGATAAAATTGATAATTTCATCAGCAGCTTCACTCTTTTGCTTCAAAAAGAATACCCAGGTGTATCTGGAATATTCATCAACAATAACCAGTGTATACTTCTTCCCACTACAGCTGGCCACATTAACAGGACCAAAAAGATCCATATGAAGTAAATGAAATGGTTTCTCAATAGATGAGATTTGCTTTGATTTGAATGAGGCATGGTGATGTTTTCCTTTTTCACAACCAGGACACAGTCTGTCCTTTACATAAGACATGGTGGGTAGCCCAAACACCAAACTTCTGCTGGATAATTTATGAATATCTTTGAAGTTGAGATGTGAGAGTCTCTTATGCCATAACCATTTTAGGTTGTATGCTGCCTTCGAATAGAAGCAAGTATCAGTTGTTGTGACTGCTGTGTTCATGTCAATTTAATACATGTTTTCATGACGTTTTGCAGTCAGCAGTGGCTTCCTTGTCTTATCAAAAATAGTGCCAATTTTCTTTCTGAATTGGACTATCTTGTTCTTGCTTGTCAGTTGGCTTATGCAGAGTAAATTATGTTTAAGCCCAACTACATATGCAACATTTGAGAATGTGACATTCCCATTAGTCAAAGTACCAAAACCCTTTGTGTAACCCACCAAATTATCTCCATACGAAACAACTGGACCATCTTTTTCTTGATAGTCCATTAGCAGGGACTTACATCCAGTCATATGTCTCGAACATCCACTATCGAGATACCAGATTTGCTTGTTTTGAATGCCCTGCACAGTAGATAAGAGATTAGTTCTTTTTGGGAACCCATCCAAGGATGGGTTCTGGAAGGGTCATCTTTGATGATCTCTTCCTATCTGCTGGTTTGCTTGAAGAAGCATCAACATACGGGGTTGGGGTAAAAGGACACCGGTTGGCTAAGTGAAACTTGCTGCCACATTTGTAGCATTTTCTCACATTTGGTATCGGTGAAGGGTCATACACATTGTAAAGGGGATCGGGGCGATGTTTGGTTACTGCCTCAATAAGCTGGTCAAGCTTGACTGTCATAATCTCAGTGATAGACAACTCTTCATTCGAGTCCACTTTTGCTTTTCCCTTAAGGGCAGCTTTCTTCTTGGAACCAGTACCATAGTCATGACGTATTGCTTTGCCTTTATCATTTGACGAGCCAGCGTGGGAAGTTACTGGCTTGTCTATTGAAGCTGATGAACTAGAAGATGTTTTTTCTGCTGCCTTGGACTTGCCAGTATTACGTTTGACTGGCTTATCTGCAGCTACTGGTTGACCAGTAAGTTTGTCATCGGCTGGTTCAGCACAATTGGAACTCGAACACGAAGGGGAATCAGTAGATTTAACTTTTCTAAGATTATTTTCAGTGATTTCCCTTTTGATACGTCTTTCTTTTAGAGTCATGTAGTAGATGTTTGAGGGGTCAGTAGTCTCATCAATTGAGGTACTGGCTTCTCTTGCTCTAACCTCATCCTCCAAAATCTCTTTCATGGCAGGTGGTGGGGACACAGTAGCAGGTCTAACAAATTTATTTGTCAAGACCTTTTTACCTTTAACTATCTTGGCAAAAGTATTTGGCAAGACAGCTTCAGGATCTGTTTCAAGAATTGGGTCCATGAAAGTAACCTCTGCAATAGCAGCAGCAGCATAGTCACCAGCAAAGAAAGCTTCAACTTGGGCAGGCACCTGCTCTTTAACACACTTTGCTGTGTGTTGAGCAGATGTACACCATGAAGCGACAACCTTTTTAAGATTATCCCGCTGGTTCTTGACTTCTGCTGCCTCAACGTGAAGAGACCTTAAAGCAAAATTTTGTTTTTCGAGTTTTGAAATATCATCTTTCAAGATTTTAACTTCATCATTTTTGCATTTAAGTTTCTCATTTAAAGATTTGTTGTCTGATATCAAAACTTCTTCACGTTTGCTGCCTCTACATAAGTCAACTCTGAGGTAGTCAAACATTTCGGCCTTTTCATCATCAGTATAAGTTCAAAAATTATCAACCTTATACATCAATTCAGTTTTCCATTGAGGAGAATCTCTTTTCTGATCAGCTTCCCTCATATCAGCCAAAAACTTGCTACCACTATCATCCTCATCAGACTCCTTGACCTCCTTGGCCATTAAACACAGCTTCTTTTCTGGAGCATAACCAGCACCATCATCATCAGTATCACAGTCAGAGGAAGACGACGAGCTGGTTTCATCCCAATCATGATGCTCAGCAACTAGAACCTTTTCTGGCTTTTTACCCTTCTTATAAGTCTTAGCACTTTCCTTCATCTGAGCTTTCATAGCTTTGTATTTGTTTTTGTACTTGTCAGCTTTTGAGAAAGAGTTAGCATGTGAAGTTGAAGGTTTTCTGGACATGCATTCAGCAGCAAAATGTCCAACCTTTCCACAATTATAACACTAAGATTTAGGACCCTTGACTGACTTGCTGCTATACCTAGCACTCGGTTTCTTACTCCCTTTGTATGACTTGCTGGTTCTATTACGATTGAACCTTTTGAACTGCCTAGCCAGCCAAGCCATACCTTCAGCAAACCCTTCTGCATCACTTTCGTCATCACTACTTTCTTCAGACCCAGTACCACTATCCACATCACTCCCAGCTGACTCTTCTTCTGCCAGTAACTTTTGAATCAGTAAAGCCTTTTGAGCTTTCTTTTTAGCAGTAGCAATAAGAGCAGTATCATATGTCTTAGAAGATTTTGAAGTGGTGGGGGCAGACCTAAAGTTTTCTTTCAAGTTAAGTTCAAATTTAGCCTCTGCCTTCTCATGGTTCCAAAGTGAACTGTAGAGAGAAGACATGTTAAAGTTCTTTAGGGTCTGAGTGGTTCTTAAGGGGTCAGTAACAGATTTCCATTTAGTGGGCAGTGAATCTATGAATTTGTTAACTTGTTCAAACTCAGTATAGGTGACATTCAGAGTGACCAGGTTAGTAATCAAGGAGTTAAACCTAATGAAGGTTTTCTTAAGGGTTTCATTTTTGTAGGCAAAGAACATTTCATATTCTCGTTTTAAAGCAATCATTATGTTCTGCCTAACTTCTCCTATACCCTCATAGGTTACATCTAGATAGTCTAACATAAGCTTGGCATTTTCTTTTCCCTTAATCAGTTTGAACAGTGGGTTAGGCAAAGTTATAGCTAACAAGGTTCTGATCTTAGGGTCAAGTCTAACACGACGTTTATCCTCAGCATCCCATCTAGAAGGAGTGAGAATAACCTCTCTGCCAGGAACAGTAGGAGTGTCAGCTATAGCTGGTGCACTACCAATAGTCTCAGTAGGCACAAATGGACCATCTGTGGCAATACCAGGCATGAATGGGTCAATAGACTCAAGGTGAAGTATGAATCTTGCCTTCCAAGTTTCATACTCATCTTCATCAAATTTGGGTGGTCTATTGAATGAGCCATTTTCAAGGTAAGCTGTATTAGTATATGCAGCCATGAGAGAATTCAAATCCAAGATATTAATTATCAAGACTGAAGCTCTGATACCAGTTGTTGGTCCCTTGATAACAACAGGAGTATTGTAGAGGGGGTGAATACAATTTCTTTTCAATTAACTAAACAGTTAAACTCGATTAGTATTCAATCATGCAAATATATAGAGTCACAGGTAATTTTCAACAGTTATTCTTTTTTGATTAAATCACAAAGAATCACAACTATCCTTGGTGGAATGATAGTTGGTTGATACAGATTATCTAGATTATAGCTAAGAGGTAAACTAACAGCTATTACACGTTTTGACTCTATAAAATAAACCCACACCACTGAGTGTAACAATAGTGGATACAACAATTTATAGTAGTCCTATTAACCGTGTAATGGTTCTATTGTCCACTGGTACATAGGATGTCTGTACTTGTGGAGACAACTATATCAGAGAGCATGCTCTCTTCTTTCCTCTTTGGTAGCTATTTGCAGGAACACCCCAATTCGGTTTGGCACCACTATTTGATTAAACAAATAGAATGTTGTGTTCCCTAGGTGATGACAAAGTATAACCCATGTCTGCACATGCGTTAACCTTCTGCATTCCCACGTGGTCTTGTAAGGTCACTTGTCAGTCGCCGACGCGTGTCCTTTTATGTTCAACTTTATCTTTGACTTCTGTTGAATAGTACCATTGATGTAGACCACTCAAGAAATGACTATGCTTATAATGGAGCATAGCTGTCTTATGTAGTGAGCTGCATTCCAACTGTGCTGGTTCTTCATTGCTGAGTCACTTCATGTTCTTGATTTGCTGAGTACATATCCTGTGCTGATTGAAGAACACTGTATATCTTGTGCTGGTAGACTGAGCAGCAAACTAAACACTTGACACAGCTATATCTGCTGTCTATACATGAAAAAACTTGTGCTGACTGCACATAACACTTTAGTGCAAATAAATTACAGTTTTGTCATAATTAAATCCTTAATTATTTTGGCGACTCAACAGACTCCACCTATCCCAACATAGGACTTCGTGAATTAGAAAGAGCTTCAAACATGCAATTTAAAGAAGCATGTTATGCTTACAGATTAGTGATGTTAGCTTCTCGCCAAATTGAGAAAAGAATATCGGGTTGCAACTTCTGAATAAAACATTCCCACATGTGACGGATTCAGTAGTTGGGGTGAGAAATAAGATTTTTAGATTATTACGGGGCTGTTGGGCATTACGTCACCCTCGTCCTTTTGACGACATTACAACATGCTGCCTAGCCAACGGCCATAACGGTTATTTTCCACAAGATCAAGGATGGAAAATAATATTAGTAAAACCAGAATGCATGACTTGTTTCTGGACTTATGAATTACGTGTCTTTATTGCCTTTGCTGAACGACTTGCGTATTAACTAGAATTGACTTCGCAACTACCTTGTATCAAAGTTATTGTGTGCTATATGTAAAATTGCGGTATTGTACGTTTGTAAAATATTGTATAAAAGTTTGAACGCGAATTTTATTGAAATCAGTTTTTCATATAGAATTGTAGTTGTGGAATTGTATATTAGCTACTAAGTATGGACTTAACGGGTAGGTACTACCCGAATTAAAACTTATAAAACGCTAATATGAAGAAAAAGATTTTATAAATGAGTTCATATTATGCTACAAAATACTGTTGACTACTCTTAATATTTTATATGATTAACTTAATTTCTTTTGGCTATTTTTGAAGGAAATGGCACCGACTACTCGAAATACACTGAATATGACCGAGGAAGACTTCCGTTTTTTCCTTGCTGCAAACGTAGCCACAGTGCAGGCTGCAATGAGAAATAACAACAATAACTCTGAAACCAGCAATGGATCTAACGCCACTAGAAATCATGTAGGATGCTCCTACAAAGAATTCACTGCCTGCAAACCTTTGGAATTTGATGGAACCGAAAGACCAATCGGATTGAAACGGTGGACCGAGAAGGTTGAATCGGTGTTTTCCATAAGTAAATGTACTGAAGAAGACAAAGTAAAGTACGCTACGCATACCTTCACAGGTACTGTATTAACATGGTGGAACACCTACCTTGAGCAGGTAGGACAAGATGCTGCTTACACACTACCGTGGTCAGCTTTCAAGCACTTGATGAACGAGCAGTATCGTCCCAGAAACGAGGTCAATAAGCTCAAGATAGAGCTTAGAGGATTACGAACGCAAGGTTTTGACATTACCACGTACGAACGACGATTCACAGAGTTGTGCCTATTGTGTCCAAGAGCGTTCGAAGATGAAGAAGAGAAGATCGACGCATTTGTAAAAGAGTTACCAGAAAGGATTTAAGAAGATGTGAGTTCACACGAAGCCTCCTCCATACAAAAGGCAAGTCGAATGGCTCACAAACTCGTGAACCAGATTGAGGGTAGGATTAAAGAGCAGGCGTCGAAGAAGCCAACATGAAACAAGTCAAGAGAAAGGGGGAGGAAAACAGTGACAAAACTCACCAATACAATAACAACAATTACAACCACAATCGCAACAACTATCCCAACAACCATAACATCAATCGCAACAACAATAACCGCAATCCCAAAAACAACTATAACAAACGTCCCAACAACAATAACTACAACAAACGCCCCAATAATAACAACAACAATCCCAACAACAATTTCAATAACAACAATGGTAACAACAATTAGAAATAGTCATGTCAAAGGTGTGAAGAGAACCACCAGAATGGGTTCTGCACGACATTTTGCACCAAGTGTAAAAGAACTGGTCATGGTGCGATGAAGTGTGGGGTCTACGGCCCAATGAATAATAGATTTAAAAGAACAGATAATGTCGGAACAAATAATGCCACCGTAGTTTGTTTCTGATCAAATATATGTTTTTTACAAAAATGCAATTCGCATTGTACGATAAAAAGGAAAACCCTTAATGGTGTACGGAGAAAAGAGCAACGCGAAGCTAAATCTTATTAGTAATTTGAAGGCGCAAAAACTAATAAGAAAAGGTTGCTATGCCATCCTAGCACACATTGAAGAAGTCAAACCTGAAGAAAAGAACATCAATGAGGTTCCCATCGCAAAAGAATTTCCTGATGTATTTTCGAAAGAATTACCGGGACTACCTCTACATCGATCCGTTGAATTTCAAATAGACCTTGTACCGGGAGCTGCACCAATAGCTCGAGCACCATACAGGCTCGAACCCAGTGAAATGAAGGAATTACAAAGTCAATTACAAGAACTTTTAGAGCGTGGTTTCATTTGACCAAGCACATCACCATGGAGAGCTCCTGTTTTGTTTGTCAAAAAGAAGGATGGTACATTCAGGTTGTGTATCAACTACCGAGAGTTGAACAAACTTACCATCAAGAACCGTTATCCACTACCGAGAATCGACGACTTATTTGATCAATTACAAGGCTCGTCGGTTTATTCGAAGATTGATTTACGTTTCGGGTATCATCAAATGCGGGTGAAGGAAGATGATATTCCGAAGACTGCTTTTAGAACGCGTTACGGGCATTACGAGTTTATGGTTATGTCGTTTGGTTTGACTAACGCACCAGCTGTATTCATGGACCTCATGAATCGAGTGTGTGGACCATATCTTGACAAGTTTGTCATTGTTTTCATCGATGACATACTTATTTACTCAAAGAATGATCAAGAGCACAAAGAACATTTGAGAAAAGTGCTAGAATTGTTGAGGAAAGAAAAATTGTACGCTAAGTTTTCAAAGTGTGCATTTTGGTTGGAAGAAATTCAATTTCTTGGTCACGTAGTAAACAAGGAAGGTATTCAGGTGGATCCGTCAAAGATCGAAACAGTTGAAAATTGGGAAACCCCGAAAACTCCGAAGCATATATGCCAATTTTTAGGACTGGCTGGTTACTACAGAAGGTACATCCAAGATTTTTCCCAAATACCAAAACCCTTGACTGCATTAACGAATAAAGGGAAGAAATTTGAATGGAAGGATGAACAGGAGAAAACGTTTCATTTGTTGAAGAAAAAGTTAACTACGGCACCTATATTGTCATTGCCTGAAGGGAATGATAATTTTTTGATATATTGTGAGGCCTCAAAGCAAGGCCTCGGTGGTGTATTAATGCAACGAACGAAGGTGATTGCCTATGCGTCCAGACAATTGAAGATTCACGAGCAAAATTATACGACTCACGATTTGGAATTGGGTGCTGTTGTTTTTGCATTAAAGAACTGGAGGCACTACTTATATGGGGTCATAAGTATTATATATACCGATCACAAAAGTCTCCAACATATATTGAATATGAGGTAGCGTAGGTGGATTGAGTTGTTGAATGATTACAACTCTGAGATTCGTTACCACCCGGGGAAGACAAATGTGGTAGCCAACGCCTTAAGCAAAAAGGACAGGGAACCTATTCTAGTAAAAGCTATGAATATAATCATTCATACTAACCTTACTACTCAAATAAAGGAGGCGCAATAAGGAGTTATAAAAGAGGGAAATTTGAAGAATGAAATACCCAAAGGATCGGAGAAACACCTTAATATTAGGGAAGACGGAACCCGGTATAGGGCTGACAGAATTTGGGTACCAAAGTTTGGAGATGTGAGAGAAATGGTACTTGGGGAAGCACATAAAACCAGATAATAGATCCCAGAGCGGGAAAGATGTACAAAGATCTCAAGAAACACTTTTGATGGCCGGGTATCAAAGCTGATCATCAGAAACTATCAGGTCTACTTCAACAACCCGAAATCCCGGAATGGAAATGGGAAAACATTACCATGGATTTCATTACTAAATTTTCAAGGACTGCAAGTGGTTATGATACTATTTGGATAATAGTCGATCGTCTCACCAAGTCAGCACACTTTCTGCCAATGAGAGATGATGATAAAATGGAAAAATTGGCGCGATTATACTTGAAGGAAGTCGTCTCCAGACATGGAATACCAATCTCTATTATATCTGATAGGGATGGCAGATTTGTTTCAAGGTTTTGGCAGACATTGCAGCAAGCATTGGGAACTCATCTAGACATGAGTACTGCCTATCATCCACAAACTGATGGGCAGAGTGAAAGGACGATACAGACACTTAAAGACATGCTACGAGCATGTGTTATTGATTTTGGAAACAGTTAGGATCGACATCTACCGCTAGCAAAATTTTCCTACAACAACAGTTACCACTCGAGTATCGAAATGGCACCGTTCGAAGCACTTTATGGTAGAAAGTGCAGGTCTCCAATTTATTGGAGTGAGGTGGGGGATAGACAGATTACGGGTCCAGAGATAATCCAAGAAACTACAGAGAAAATCATCCAAATTCAACAACGGTTGAAAACCGCTCAGAGTCGACAAAAGAGCTACGCGGACCTTAAAAGGAAAGATATAGAATTTGAAATTGGAGAGATGGTCATGCTTAAGGTTTCGCCTTGGAAAGGCATTGTTCGATTTGGTAAACGGGGGAAACTAAATCCAAGGTACATTGGACCATTCAAGATTATAGATCGTGTCGGACCAGTAGCCTACCGACTTGAATTACCTTAACAACTCGACAATGTACATAATACCTTTCACGTCTCAAATCTCAAGAAATTCTTAACCAAAGAAGATCTCACTATTCCTTTAGACGATATTAAAATCAATGAAAAACTACAGTTCATTGAAGAACCCGTCGAGATAATGGATCGTGAGGTTAAAAGACTCAAGTAAAACAAGATACCGATTTTTAAAGTTCGATGGAATGCTCGTAGAGGACCTGAGTTCACCTGGGAGCACGAAGATCAGATGAATCTAAAATACCCATACTTATTTCCAGAGGATGCGTCAACACCTCCAACTGCTTAAAATTTCGGGACGAAATTTATTTAACAGGTAGGTACTGTAGTGGCCCGAACTTTTCCATGTTTATATATATTAAATGAAATTGATATTTGCATGATTAAATGTTTCCAACATGTTAAGCAATCAAACTTGTTAAGACTTGATTAAATAAAATAGGTTTCATGTAGATAATTGATCACCCAAGTTGACCGGCGATTCACGAACATTTAAAACTTGTGGCTGATGGAATTTAACAAGTTACAAAACAACATGTTCTTATAATTAACCCGATTATTAAACCAATTTAATGTAGTTAAAACAATCGGAAGCATAAGGTTAAGTTCATGTTTATATGTAAAGCATTTAAGTTAAATTCCATGATACTATCAAGTCTTGGATAAATGCTTATATATATATATATATATATATATATATATATATATATATATATATATATATATATATATATATATATATATATATAGATGAAAGAAGATGTAGTACCTCCTCAAGTCAATTGAGGGTGATATTGAAGAACTAGAAGATGATAGAACCTCAAGCTATTGTGCACCAACACCACCCTTAAACTTGTTAGGAATTGAGACCTTAATCACCTTTGAACAAGCTCAAAAACCTTTGCTCTTACACCCAAATTTCTGGACAACAGCAAGTCAAAAGGATGATGATGAAAGCAAGCTCCAAAACTATGAAACCTCAAGAGATAATACCCCAAACTTATCACCAACACCCTAGCCTTTAGTTAGGATTTAATGACACTTGAAAATCTAGCTTGCCAAAAGAAAATGACTTCCTTTTTGACCCTTAAAGGCCACGGCCTGAATGAGCTGCAGTAGGCAGTTTTTTTTTGCAATACAACTTGATATGTTTGTATGTTACTTAGGCATTTGGTCAAGGAACATGCTTATAGAGACTTGGAAAAGTATGTGGCCTTCACTGAAGAATCTTTTGCATGCACTTGAACTCCCCATGCCACTACCATTTGAACATGTTATAATATACTCATAAAAAAAAAACTGAATTTATAAAATTAGTTTTCCTTTTTATAAAACATGATTTTATAAAACACATTTTATAAACTTGTATATTATTTGTTATGTATATTTTATAAAACCAATTTTATAAAATGTAACATAACTTAATAAATTATTTAACCTATAAATAATTAAATCCTTGTTATATAAGTTATTCCATAACTTATATAAACATATCAAGTAATATTATTTAAGAAACCTTTTCCTTAAAATTCAAGTGTCGCGTATTTACTCAATGATTCAATCGTTAAGATCAAATACTAATATGGTGTCGGTAAGCTTGTTATTGGGTATGACCCGACTTAGATCATAACATAGTGGCCACATTAATTTAATATGTCTCTCGGGCATACGAAATACCTTCAATCTCCCACTTGCCGAGAAACATGAGAAATTAATGCAAGTGATGGATACCACCTAACGACCATCCATCACCCCCAATATGTTATGACTTTGTGCCATTCAATAACATCATCCCCTTCGAGTTCCCATCTTGAATATGAATAGGTGAATCTTTTCATTATATCCTTTAGTCCTAGATGTCATGTTAAACCCAAGAGACACAGAATGATCACTCTCTTTTAGATTTAACTTTATCAGGCCTTAGGCATCTGACTCTCAACGAATAAGAGGGACAAATTCCATCTTGACTACATACGTCCTAAATATGTACCTTGCATTACGCCTGAGCTCTTCCTTGTGAACTACCATATTTCAGAATAGTGAAGGAAAGAATCAAGGCATGATACTTGGTAAATATCCGAACCCAATATGTATCTCAGGTCAGAGGATACAATGATATTCACCTTTACTCAAGATTACATGTGATCAACCACAAAGGCTCCATTTAGTAAATCTTGAGGGCGGCTCTTCCAATATTTGTATCCCACAAATATCTATGAACCTTGGTTGCAACCTTGCCCCACATTCATCCCGTGAATGTATACCAATCCAAGTTCATAATAGTCTAAACCTCACACTTATTCCCATAAATGTGATCGACTACGGAATTTAGAATAATTACTTATTCATGGATAAAATATGCAAAATAGGAACATAACTCAAACTAAATTAATACCATAATTATATTAATGAGTTTGAACAATACTTAAAACAGATCACAACCAATCACTAGAATATCGAAGCCCTAATGCACTAACATGTCCTTGATGTTTTGCACCATGTAAGAGCTTCGTGAGTGGATCCGCTATATTAAGATCTGTGTGAAATTTGCGAATACATATGTTTCCCTTTTCAACTTCATCCCTTATGTAGTTGAATCTCCGCTCAATGTGATGGGTCTTTTGGTGAGCACGAGGTTCCTTGATTTGAGCAATCGCACCCTCGTTGTCACAAAAGATCTCAAGAAGGTCCTGAATGGAAGGGACTACTCGTAAGTCGTCGATGAATTTCTTCATCCATGCAGCATCCTGAGCTGCCAATGAGGCGGCAATGTACTCCGACTTTGTAGTGGATAATGCAACCACATCCTGTTTTGAACTCTTCCAAGAGACTGCACCTCCATTTAACGTGAAGACATAATCAGATTGTGATCGAGAATCATCTCGATCAATTTGGAAACTCGCATCCACGTAACCTTTTACAGCGAGTTCCTCCTCACCAGACCCATATATCAGAAACATATCCTTAGTCCTCCTAAGGTATTTCAATATACTTTTGACAGCAATTCAATGACTGTTTCCTGGGTTATTCTGGTATCTACTTGTCAGGCTAAGAGCGCATGACACATCCGATCTAGTGCATATCATTGCATACATGATTGACCCAATGGAAGACGCATATGGGACTTTCTTCATTCTCTCCTGTTCATCTTTCGTGGTGGGGTACTGAGATGAACTAAGGAGCGTTCCTTTTTGAAAATGTACCAAACCTTTCTTAGAGTTCTCCATCTTGAACTTTTTCAAGATCTTTTCAATGTATGCACTTTGATTCAAACCTATCAGTTTCTTGGATCTATCCCTGTAGATCCCAATCCCCAAAACGTATTGTGCTTCTCCAAGATCCTTAATAGACAAGCATTTACTTAGCCAAGTTTTAACACCTTCCATTGCCAGAATATCATTTCCAAATAACAATATATCATCCACATATAGTACAAGGAACATGATAGTGCTCCCACTAGCCTTCTTATATACACAAGCTTCATCACCATTTTTAATGAAGCCAAATTTCTTGGCCTCCTCATTAAAATGATGATTCCACATTCTAGATGCTTGTTTCAATCCGTAGATTAACTTCTTTAACTTGCATACATTTTTAGGATATTTCGGATCAACAAAACCTTCAGGCTGAACCATATAGACATCTTCCTCAAGATGTCCATTTAGGCAAGCGGTCTTGACATCCATTTGCCATATTTCATAATCATAATGAGCAGCAATGGCGAGTAATATCCTAATAGACTTTAGCATTGCCACAGGCGAAAAAGTTTCATCATAGTCAACCCCTTGAGTTTGAGTGAAACCTTTTGCTACAAGTCTAGCTTTATATGTATCCAAGTTTCCATGTATGTCGGTTTTCATTTTGAAAAGCCATTTACAATCAACTAGCCTTGAGCCAGTAGGTTGTTTAACAAGTTCCCAAACTTGGTTGTCATACATGGATTGCATCTCAGCGTTTATGGCTTCCTGCCATTTATCCTTATCAGTCATTGATAAGGCATCTTGGTAGTTTGTTGGTTCATCCAAATCAACCACATAGCAACCATCCATGAGAAACCCATATTTCTCAGGAGGATTACTAATTCTACCAGATCTGCGAACGTCTTGTGTATTTTGATCATCCATTTGATCACTCTCAACATTTTCATGTTGAGTGCTAGTGTCAACCAATTGTGTATCATCTACTCGATCTTGAACCTCTTCAAGATCTATCTTCCTTTCACCATCACCTTCCATTAGGAACTTAGTTTCAAGAAATTCAGCCTTCCGAGCAACAAATACATTCTGCTCGGAAGGATCATAGAAATAATATCCCATATCATCCTTGGGATATCCTATGAAGATACACTTCGTGGATCGAGCACTCAACTTATTAGGGACGTAATGCTTAGGATAAGCTTCACATCTCCATACCTTTAAGTATGATAGAGATGGAGGTTTTCCAAACCACATCTCATGAGGAGTTCGTTCCACTTTTGTCATAACCCGTCCTTAACCATAAGAACGTGTTAGATAACGTATGATTCCATTGCGAGGTATTGACCTCTATATGCGACATTTTTAAAAGAGAAACTGCATATATTATACATTACAAACCATAACCATTATTTTTGTTACAAGCTTTAGACAATAAAAAGATGATTATCGTTTAGCGATAATCTTCGACTTACAAACTTTACATATAATGATAACAACACGATTTCGAGCATATTTTACAACACAAATCCTTGGGTATGCAGTTTTATTTTTGACACAAATATGCGTACGCAAGATCCTGCTCAAATTCAACATAATGCAGCGGAAGCTTTAGTAATCACCTGAGAATAGACATGTTTTAAGAGGTCAACATAAAGTTGGTGAGATATAGGTTTAATGCCGGCAGCAATATATATATATATAGACCACAAGATTTCGTATATAAACAGTTTAATAAAAATATTCTAAGTGGTTGAGCACTTGGTAACCATACTTAACATTTAATCACGTCGCATATTCCCTTTATTATGAAATCTTACTACACCGTACCAAGTGTAGTCACGAAACGAAGTACTGTGCAACCGTTGAATACTGGTCGTCCAGTCCGGTTGGGGTTGTCAGGCCCGATAGATCTATCAACAGGATTCGCGTTTACAATACCGCTGTAAATAATAGTTACCAAGCTACAGGGAAGTATGCCAGTGGTACAACTCAACGTAGAATATATTTTTCAGTTACTTGTGTCCATAACGTAAAACATAAAATACATGTATTCTCATCCCGAAATATTTAGAGTTTAAAAGTGGGACTATATACTCACTTTCGTCTTGAAGATATATATATAATTTGACTTGGTCTCCGGTTGATATCACGAACCTATCCATATATAATATATCAATACCTTTTCTTTTTAAACAAACGTCACATATATATACTTGTTATACTTTTAATACTTTGAATAATTCCTTAGTCCGTAGTTAGCAGTTCGTTGTTAGTAATTCAATTTTAATGGTTCATTTTTAGATGTTTAATATACCCGCAATGAAATAAATAAAACCCCCAACGAAATAAATAAAACCCCATCGTATATGTATTGGTCGAGATTAATCTTGACCCACGGTACCGGTGTTGTCAAATGACGTGTTGCGTACATAAAGTACCGGTGTTGTCAAATGACGTGTTGCGTACAATCATGGGATCTTATGATTAATCTTCTCGTGTTGTTTACGGGTGATCCTGAACCATATAAAATTGAATTATAAGTACATATATATAAAATATCATGTTAACTTAAAAAGATGTGATTTATTTAATTTTTCCCAATTATTTTCGTGGCTAAACTAGTCTTGGATATCCGATTTTGTTTCGGTCATAGTTTCTTCGTTACAACTCCGTTTTCGTTGATTCAACTTGCTATCTCCTTGGATCGAGTACCTCTTTAAGACTATGAACTGTAAATACCTTAGTTTGTATTCAAAATCACACGGCATAGGTCAAACTTTAGTGAAACTTATGAAGTTAATCATTTTCCATCATGTAAACAACCTTAAATGATTATTTTTCTAAAAATACTTATACTTTGAGTTAAATCATGAAATTTTTATGTGTTATCATATTCATAGTAAAAATCATTTTTCCAGAAAATAAACCTCCAATTCAAAGTTTAAGATGGTTTTTAATTATCCAACCCAAAACAGCCCCCGGTGGCACTCCGACGTCGTAAAAACAGTTTTTAAGATAATCTTTGAAAAACCAAGTTATACCTTGTTAAATTAGCATATATTTAAGTTATATTACAGGTCTTGGAGTATTTTAAAAGTTAAGTTAGAAGGATCTATTTAGTTTGCAAACAAGTTTGAAAACATTCAAACTATGTTCTTGTTGTTAAAATTTTATACCACAAAATAAGATAGCTATATATATATGAATCGAATAAGGTTATGAACATAGATTCTACCTCAAGTTCCTTGGACAAGGTTGTTGTAAAATAGGAGTAAGAACCTAGAACCAAAAGGGTGATGGAAGTGGATGAAAGATTGGAAGTAAGTTGGTGTTCTTGGAAGGATTTCTTGAAGTGTTTTTGTAAGGTTTTCTTATGAGGTTTAAGTGTTGTTTTTGAAGCTAAATGATGGGGAAAATGCTTGGAGATGATCAAGTATGAAGTTAAGAGTATTTTGAGAGAGAAATGGAAGTGTAAGTATGAGAAAATGGGGTGAAGAAATGGTGTGCATGCATAAAAACGTTTTTAGGTTATAAAGGAAAAAAAAGATACCTAACTTTGTTTTCTTGCTAAATAATTCATGCTACTTGACAAATGGTTGGTTCCACATGTTTCTTAATCATTTAAGGCTGCTAAGGAGTAGATTTTTATTGGTATATACCAATAGTAAATACATCTAGAAGCTGCGTATGATACGGGTACATATACCCTAGGTATACGTATAGAAATCTTTGAGAAAACGGAACGAGGATTCAAATATAGTTATCTTTTGTAAATATACTTATATTGTTTTATGTATTTAAGTCTTTAAAAGTGATTAAATACATTACTTATACGATATATGTATAAACATTATAGGTCATAAGTATTTAAGTCAAATAACGTTACGTATGGTTATCGTTTTGAAAACTTAAGTTAGTAGTTTCAAAATATACTTATAACTTATTGTTATTAATACAAAATGAGATATTAAAACATTCTTAGGTCATGTTAAATATGTATATATACATATATATACACAAACGTATAATTATCATATATTGTATAGTTCGTGATATCATCGGTCAAACTAGACGGTCAAACGTTGTGTAAAACTCTTTTCGAAAAACATAAGTCTCGACAATTTGGATTGCTTATCATGTTGGTAAGGTTTAATTTATGTAAATATTAATCTTATAAGTATAGAACGATCGAAAAAGTGCGGGTCGTTACATTACCTCCCCGTTAAATAAATTTCGTCCCGAAATTTTAAAATTGTACCTATTTTGCGTCATCGAGAAACAAGTGTGGATACTTTTGTTTCATCTGATCCTCCCGTTCCCACGTAAACTCGGGACCTCTTCGAGCATTCCAACGAACCTTAACGATCGGTATGTTGCTCTGCTTGAGCTGTTTAACTTCACGCTCCATGATTTCGATTGGTTCTTCGACGAATTGTAGTTTCTCGTCGACATGGATTTCTTCAAGAGGAATGGTGAGGTCTTCCTTTGCAAGACACTTCTTAAGGTTCGAGACGTGAAAGGTATTATGTACTCCGGCGAGTTGTTGCGGTAACTCGAGTCGATAAGCTACCGGTCCAATGCGTTCGATGATCTTGAACGGGCCTACATATCTTGGGTTCAGTTTACCCCTTTTTCCAAAACGTATCACACCTTTCCAAGGTGACACCTTTAGCATAACCATGTCACCGATTTGAAACTCTAATGGTTTCCTTCGGACATCGGCGTAGCTCTTTTGGCGACTACGGGCTGTTTTCAATCTCTCCTTGATTTGTACTATCTTCTCAGTCGTTTCGTGTATGATCTCGGGACCAGTTAAATGTCGATCTCCTACTTCATTCCAACAGATAGGAGATCTACACTTCCTTCCATACAATGCTTCGAATGGTGCAGCTTTAATGCTCGCATGATAACTATTATTATACGAGAATTCTGCTAACGGTAAATACTTATCCCATCCGTTTCCAAAATCGATCACACATGCCCTGAGCATGTCTTCAAGAGTCTGAATTGTTCTTTCACTCTGCCCGTCGGTTTGCGGATGATATGCGGTACTCATATCCAGACGAGTTCCTAGTGCCTCCTGTAGTGATTGCCAGAAATTTGAGGTAAATCTACTATCACGATCAGATATAATGGAAATAGGTATTCCATGCCTTGAAACAACTTCCTTTATATACAATCGTAATAGTTTCTCCATTCTATCCGTTTCCTTTATAGGCAAGAAATGTGCAGACTTGGTGAAACGATCAACAATCACCCAAATGGTGTCGTAACCCCAGGCAGTCTTTGGTAACTTCGTGATGAAATCCATGGTAATACCATCCCATTTCCATTCTGGGATTTCTGGTTGTTGAAGTAACCCTGACGGCTTCTGGTGTTCTGCTTTGACCTTGGAACAAGTTAAACACTCCCCAACATATGTTGCTACGTCTGTCTTTAAATTAGGCCACCAATAACGTGTCTTAAGATCTTGATACATCTTTCCAACTCCAGGATGTATCGAGTATCTTGTCTTATGTGCCTCGTTCAATATCAACTTCCTTAATCCACCCAACTTCGGTACCCAAATACGATTTGCAAAATATCGAATTCCGTCTTCCCGTATAACGAGTTGCTTCTCATACTTCTTCATTATTTCATTTCTTATGTTTTCTTTATTAAGTGCTTCTTGTTGAACCTCTTTGATTTGTGAGTTGAGATTCATGCGAATTTTTATGTTCATTGCTCGAACTCGGATTGGTTCTCGTTCCTTTCTGCTTAGAGCATCGGCCACTACGTTCGCTTTCCCGGGATGATAGCGAATTTCACAATCATAGTCGTTTATTAACTTGACCCACCTACGTTGCCTCATGTTCAATTGTTTCTGATCAAAAATATGTTGAAGGCTTTTATGATCAGTAAACACAGTGAATTTAACCCCATACAAGTAGTGTCTCCACATCTTCAATGCAAACACAACTGCTCCCAATTCTAGATCATGCGTCGTATAATTCCGCTCGTGAATCTTCAATTGTCGGGATGCGTATGCAATAACTCTCTTCTGTTGCATAAGAACGCAACCAAAACCTTGTCGTGAAGCGTCACAATATATTTCAAAATCATCGTTCCCTTCTGGTAACGATAAAATAGGCGCCGTAGTTAACTCCTTCTTTAGTATTTGAAATGCGTTCTCCTGCTCAGAGGTCCATTCATATTTCTTCCCTTTTTGCGTTAACGCTGTCAACGGCTTAGCTATTCGGGAAAAATCTTGAATAAACCTTCTATAATAACCGGCTAAACCCAAAAATTGGCGTATCTGCGTTGGTGTCTTAGGAGTCTCCCATTTTTCAATGGCTTCAATTTTTGCTGGATCAACCTGAATTCCTTTGCTACTAACAACGTGGCCAAGAAATTGCACTTCTTTCAACCAGAAAGCACATTTAGAAAATTTAGCATATAGCTGTTCTTTTCTTAACAACTCTAATATCAACCTTAAATGCTGCTCATGCTCTTGCTCACTCTTGGAATAGATAAGAATATCATCAATGAAAACGATAACAAACTTATCTAAATATGGACTACAAACTCGATTCATGAGGTCCATGAATACAGCTGGCGCATTTGTCAACCCAAACGGCATGACCAAAAATGCGTAATGACCATAACGTGTCCGAAAAGCAGTTTTCGGTATATCTTCTTCTTTGACACGTAATTGATGATAGCCCGATCTTAGGTCAATTTTCGAGTACACACATGATCCTTGGAGTTGATCAAATAAGTCGTCAATTCTCGGTAGTGGATACCGATTCTTGATAGTTAACTTATTTAATTCACGATAATCTATACACATTCGGAAAGATCCGTCTTTCTTCTTGACGAATAAAATTGGAGCTCCCCACGGTGAAGTACTTGGTCGTATGAATCCACGATCCAGTAATTCTTTTAACTGACTCTGAAGTTCTTTTAACTCGGACGGTGCAAGTCTATATGGAGCACGGGCAACCGGTGCAGCTCCTGGTACAAGATCTATTTGAAATTCTACAGATCTAAATGGAGGTAATCCCGGCAACTCTTCCGGAAATACTTCAGGAAAATCTCTTGCCACAGGCACGTCATTGATGCACTTCTCTTTTTCTTTCTTTTCGACTTTATTAACATGTGCTAAGATAGCATAGCACCCTTTCTTCAAGCACTTTTGAGCTTTCAAATAACTAATGAGTTTTAGCTTTGAGTTACCCTTCTCTCCATAAATCATTACTGGCGTTTTATTCTTACGAGGAATGCGAATTGCCTTCTTGGCGCACACAACTTCAGCTCCTATTTTGGACATCCAGTCCATGCCGACTATTACATCAAAACTTCCTAATTCTACGGGTATCAAATCAATCTTAAATGTTTCTCCGGCTAAATTTATTTTACAATCACGGCAAATTTTATCGGCTTTAATTAGTTTACCATTAGCTAACTCAATCATGTACTTAGCATCTAGAGGTAATGATGAACAATTCAATTTAGCGTGAAAGTCTCTACACACGTAACTTCTATCAGCACCAGTATCAAATATAATAGATGCGGATAAGTTATTAATGGTAAACGTACCCGTAACAAGCTCCGGGTCTTCACATGCCTCTCTAGCATTAATAACAAATGCTCTCCCACGTGCAGGTCCGATATTCTTCTCTGGATTCGGGCACTGGCTCTTATAGTGACCTTGTTTTCCAAACCCAAAACAAGTAATGGTAGCCAAAGCAGTTCTATTTGCATTGGTGGCAAGAGTCTTGGTACCATTTGTATTTGTAACGAGAGCCCTACAATCTTCAGCAAGATGACCCTTTCGATTACATTTGTTGCATACCACATTACAGTAACCAGAGTGATGTTTGTGGCATCGGTTGCATAAAGGATTTTGTCCTTTATAACCAAAGCTTAAACCACTACCCGCACCTTGCGTGTTTTCTTGTTTCTTAAAAGATTGTTGTTGGTTACCTCGATCATAATTTCCATTCCACTTTCTTTTGTTACCTGATACCTTCACATCAGTATTGGATACTTTCTTATCCATGATGACCTGATCCATTAGCTCGTTTGCCATGGTTATAGCTTCATGAATTGTCTTAGGTTTCGATGCTGTAACATTTGCCTTGACCTTTTTGGGCAAACCATCTTTGTACATTTCAATCTTCCGTTCTTCGGTTGGAACCAATTCAGGACATAGCAAAACTAATTCCATGAATCGCTGATTGTAGTTGGTGATTTCAGTACCAATAACCTTCAGACTTCGTAACTCATCTTCCAACTTCCTAACCTCGTTCCTTGGACAATATTCGTTGATTAACATTGTTTTGAATTCTTCCCACGGAGTATCATAAGCTACATCTCCTCCTACAGCCTTCACATAATTTTTCCACCACGTGAGTGCACTATCTTGTAAAGTGCACGATGCATACTTGGTCATGTCCTTTTCAACACAACCACTGATTTTAAACACAGTCTCCATCTTTTCTATCCACCGGGTTAAACCGATTGGTCCTTCTGTTCCACTGAATGATGAGGGCTTGCAAGCTTGAAAAGTTTTGTAAGTGCACCCCACACGAGGATTTGGGTTAACTGCAGCACCTCTTGCAGCCTCGACCCATAACATTCTGTCGTTCACTCGCTGATTGATGAGTTCCTGGATTTCTTGTTCCGTCATTCGATTCAATCGCGCCATTTCCTAATGAAAGAAAATAATTATTCACATGGATTATTATAGATGTAGTGTGTATTTATAGTACATTATAGCTTGTTAATAATATGAACCAGGTATTATTATAAAAGCCTTTTCTTCTTATTAGCGTTTTATAATTATATCTAGGGTAGTACCTACCCGTTAATGTCCATACTTAATAGCTTAGTACAGAATCAATTACTACCATCTAAATAATACTTAACCATGGAAAATTATTGCATTTCACACTTCACTATTTTACATATGCTTATCTTACATCGAACATTAAGCAAACCACACTAATAATATTATACAAAACATTATATGATCCCATGGTTTAATACGGCAGCGCATCGTTTGGTCTATTTTCTAGGACGTTTAGGTTCAAAGAATCGCTTAACGCTTATCCTGGCTGTCTGCCAATATTTTAGCTGTGGGACTGAAGAACTGGATGCCGGGATAGAACGAATAGGAATAGCGGGAATAGGGGTGGTAGTGTCTAGTGGAGTTGGTGCCACATCATCCTTACTAAACTCGGGATTTGAATTTTCTAATTCATTAGCCTTTCGTTTCTTTCCTAGTTCGAACTCGTCTTTTGTAATTTCCTGTATTTCTTCCTCGGGTTCACTTTCCTCCTCGGGTTCACTTTCCTCCTCGGGTTCACTTTCCTCCTCGGGTTCACTTTCCGGGTTCTCTATAGTCGGTTCATCCGGAATTTGTGAGTCTTCCCCAAAGATATTATTTTCGTCATCGGATAGGTTAATGACTGGAACACCATCTGAAGATTCTGGTTCGGAGTCGCTGAACGTGATGACAAGTTTTGAGCCCGACATCTATCACACAACAACTAACCCATTAGTACTACATAATATTTACATATAAATTTTAACCAACAATGATAAGCAATGGTTTTTAAATCAGACCCGGTCAAAGTCCAGACTTACTAATGTATCCTAACGACTTATCAGTTAGACACACTAATGCAAACCTGGTTCGCTAAGACCACCGCTCTGATACCACATGTCATAACCCGTCCTTAACCATAAGAACGTGTTAGATAACGTATGATTTCATTGCGAGGTATTGACCTCTATATGCGACATTTTTAAAAGAGAAACTGCATATATTATACATTACAAACCATAACCATTATTTTTGTTACAAGCTTTAGACAATAAAAAGATGATTATCGTTTAGCGATAATCTTCGACTTACAAACTTTACATATAATGATAACAACACGATTTCGAGCATATTTTACAACACAAATCCTTGGGTATGCAGTTTTATTTTTGACACAAATATGCGTACGCAAGATCCTGCTCAAATTCAACATAATGCAGCGGAAGCTTTAGTAATCACCTGAGAATAGACATGTTTTAAGAGGTCAACATAAAGTTGGTGAGATATAGGTTTAATGCCGGCAGCAATATATATATATAGACCACAAGATTACGTATATAAACAGTTTAATAAAAATATTCTAAGTGGTTGAGCACTTGGTAACCATACTTAACATTTAATCACGTCGCATATTCCCTTTATTATGAAATCTTACTACACCGTACCAAGTGTAGTCACGAAACGAAGTACTGTGCAACCGTTGAATACTGGTCGTCCAGTCCGGTTGGGGTTGTCAGGCCCGATAGATCTATCAACAGGATTCGCGTTTACAATACCGCTGTAAATAACAGTTACCAAGCTACAGGGAAGTATGCCAGTGGTACAACTCAACGTAGAATATATTTTTCAGTTACTTGTGTCCATAACGTAAAACATAAAATACATGTATTCTCATCCCGAAATATTTAGAGTTTAAAAGTGGGACTATATACTCACTTTCGTCTTGAAGATATATATATAATTTGACTTGGTCTCCGGTTGATATCACGAACCTATCCATATATAATATATCAATACCTTTTCTTTTTAAACAAACGTCACATATATATACTTGTTATACTTTTAATACTTTGAATAATTCCTTAGTCCGTAGTTAGCAGTTCGTTGTTAGTAATTCAATTTTAATGGTTCATTTTTAGATGTTTAATATACCCGCAATGAAATAAATAAAACCCCCAACGAAATAAATAAAACCCCATCGTATATGTATTGGTCGAGATTAATCTTGACCCACGGTACCGGTGTTGTCAAATGACGTGTTGCGTACATAAAGTACCGGTGTTGTCAAATGACGTGTTGCGTACAATCATGGGATCTTATGATTAATCTTCTCGTGTTGTTTACGGGTGATCCTGAACCATATAAAATTGAATTATAAGTACATATATATAAAATATCATGTTAACTTAAAAAGATGTGATTTATTTAATTTTTCCCAATTATTTTTGTGGCTAAACTAGTCTTGGATATCCGATTTTGTTTCGGTCATAGTTTCTTCGTTACAACTCCGTTTTCGTTGATTCAACTTGCCATCTCCTTGGATCGAGTCCCTCTTTAAGACTATGAACTGTAAATACCTTAGTTTGTATTCAAAATCACACGGCATAGGTCAAACTTTAGTGAAACTTATGAAGTTAATCATTTTCCATCATGTAAACAACCTTAAATGATTATTTTTCTAAAAATACTTATACTTTGAGTTAAATCATGAAATTTTTATGTGTTATCATATTCATAGTAAAAATCATTTTTCCAGAAAATAAACCTCCAATTCAAAGTTTAAGATGGTTTTTAATTATCCAACCCAAAACAGCCCCCGGTGGCACTCCGACGTCGTAAAAACAGTTTTTAAGATAATCTTTGAAAAACCAAGTTATACCTTGTTAAATTAGCATATATTTAAGTTATATTACAGGTCTTGGAGTATTTTAAAAGTTAAGTTAGAAGGATCTATTTAGTTTGCAAACAAGTTTGAAAACATTCAAACTATGTTCTTGTTGTTAAAATTTTATACCACAAAATAAGATAGCTATATATATATGAATCGAATAAGGTTATGAACATAGATTCTACCTCAAGTTCCTTGGACAAGGTTGTTGTAAAATAGGAGTAAGAACCTAGAACCAAAAGGGTGATGGAAGTGGATGAAAGATTGGAAGTAAGTTGGTGTTCTTGGAAGGATTTCTTGAAGTGTTTTTGTAAGGTTTTCTTATGAGGTTTAAGTGTTGTTTTTGAAGCTAAATGATGGGGAAAATGCTTGGAGATGATCAAGTATGAAGTTAAGAGTATTTTGAGAGAGAAATGGAAGTGTAAGTATGAGAAAATGGGGTGAAGAAATGGTGTGCATGCATAAAAACGTTTTTAGGTTATAAAGGAAAAAAAAGATACCTAACTTTGTTTTCTTGCTAAATAATTCATGCTACTTGACAAATGGTTGGTTCCACATGTTTCTTAATCATTTAAGGCTGCTAAGGAGTAGATTTTTATTGGTATATACCAATAGTAAATACATCTAGAAGCTGCGTATGATACGGGTACATATACCCTAGGTATACGTATAGAAATCTTTGAGAAAACGGAACGAGGATTCAAATATAGTTATCTTTTGTAAATATACTTATATTGTTTTATGTATTTAAGTCTTTAAAAGTGATTAAATACATTACTTATACGATATATGTATAAACATTATAGGTCATAAGTATTTAAGTCAAATAACGTTACGTATGGTTATCGTTTTGAAAACTTAAGTTAGTAGTTTCAAAATATACTTATAACTTATTGTTATTAATACAAAATGAGATATTAAAACATTCTTAGGTCATGTTAAATATGTATATATACATATATATACACAAACGTATAATTATCATATATTGTATAGTTCGTGATATCATCGGTCAAACTAGACGGTCAAACGTTGTGTAAAACTCTTTTCGAAAAACATAAGTCTCGACAATTTGGATTGCTTATCATGTTGGTAAGGTTTAATTTATGTAAATATTAATCTTATAAGTATAGAACGATCGAAAAAGTGCGGGTCGTTACAACTTTCTTGGTTGGGGCCATATTTAGAATACGAGCCACGGAGCATAGACAATAACCCCAAAATGATAGAGGTAACGAGCTTCTAGCCATCATAGATCGATCCATATCCATTAGGGTTCGGTTCCTCCTTTCAGAAACTCCATTAAGTTGGGGTGTTCCAAGAGGAGTAAGTTGCGAGATAATCCCACAACTTCTAAAATGATCTTGGAAAGCATCGCTTAGGTATTCACCTCCTCTATCGGTACAAAGTACCTTGATTGTCTTATTGAGTTGATTTTGTACTTCGTTTTGATATTCCTTGAACGCTTCAAAAGTTTCGTCCTTATGTCTTAACAATTAGACATACCCGAAACGACTAAAGTCATCAATGAAAGTGACGAAGTATCTTTCACCTTTCCTAGTCATGGGCTTAAAGGGTCCACATACATCCGAATGTATTAATCCCAATAAGTCTTTAGCCCTTTCATAGGTCCCTTTGAAAGGTGCTTTAGTCATTTTGCCTTGTAAACAAGATTTACATACATCAAACGAGTCTAGTTCATTTGATTTCAAAAGTCCATTCTTTTGAAGTGTATGCATTCGATTCTTGTTTATGTGACCAAGGCGACAATGCCATAAGTAGGAATCACTCAAATCCCTTTTGAGTTTCTTGGTGTTTGCATGGTATATTGAGCTATTGTATGATGTGTCATCATGAACCAATTCATAAAAACCATTCACAGTCGAAGCCTTGAAATAGAACACACTATCTAAAGAAACATGGATATCATCATTAATGAAATTAAGATTAAAACCACATTGTTTCAAACAGGATACAGAAATAATGTTTCGCGATAAATCGGGTGCATACAAAACATTTTTCAAAATAAGTTCCAAACCACTTGGAAGCTTTAGAATAAAGTCTCCTTGAGCTACTACGTGCACCTTAGCTCCATTTCCCATGTAGAGACTTGATGTTCCCGCTTATTGTTTACTTCTTTTGAACCCCTGCATAGAATTGCAAATGTGAGTTCCACATCCTGTGTCTAATACCCATGTATTAGAAGAAGTAATACTAAGCTCAATGTATACCATATATACATTACCTGAGGTTTGCCCTGCATCCCTCTTTTCCTTCAACTCCTTTAGGTAGACCGAGCAGTTGCATTTCCAGCGACCCATTTCACCGCAACCAAAGCACTGATCTTCCTTGGGGTTAGCTTTACCAGCAACCTTTTGCTTTTTGTTCTTTTTGGTTAGGGTAACCATACTTCCCTTTCCCTTATTCTTACCTTGGTGGGCGGGTCCTTTCCTCTTAGCCGGCTTCGGCTTAGAAGTGTTATAGCCTTTGGACCTGCCTTCATTGATCATAAACATGGGTGAAGCCCTTTTACCCATGATCGCTTCGGTCGTCTTAAGCATGGCGTGTAATTCGCTAATGCTCTTATCCCATCCATTCATATTGTAATTCATTACAAATGTGTCAAACCTCTTTGACAAGGAGTTAAGGATAAGGTCCGTGGCTAATTCATTAGACACGTTGCAGTTTAGACGGTTCGCTTCATCAATTAGGCTTTTCATCTTAAGGACATAAGATGAAATGGATTGGGAGTCGTCCATCCGACATGCATGAAGCGCTCGAACCGTTTTGAAGCGCTCGACACGAGCTTGTTGAACGAACATCTCCTTCAACTGTGTGATCATGTCATATGCACTATGATGCTCAAAATCCTTTTGGAGTTCGGGTATCATAATCCCAAGCATGAGGCAAGAAACTTGCACCGAATCGGTGCAATATTTCTCCCAATAAGCCATGCCTTCCGTATCATCCTCGTCCGATTGATCGGGAATGGGATCTTCCAACACATACGCCCTATCCTCTAGTTTGAGGACAATTCTTAGATTGCGGAACCAATCCATGAAGTTCGTATGGTTGATTTTTTCCTTTTCGAGGATTGACCTCAACGATAGGTTGTTAAAGTTGATTGGTGCGTTTGGAATGTTGTTGTTATTGGCGGCCATCTACAAAATTTAACAAAGTTGTTTAAGTATCAATTT
Source organism: Rutidosis leptorrhynchoides (assembly GCF_046630445.1). NCBI lineage: Eukaryota > Viridiplantae > Streptophyta > Magnoliopsida > Asterales > Asteraceae > Rutidosis > Rutidosis leptorrhynchoides. The sequence continues at coordinate 317,572,803 of NC_092335.1, read as the reverse complement.
TAATTTAACAATCAATACCCTTTAAATCCAATTGAAATTTATTAAATTTTAGAATCCAACGGTAAACCAAATTTCGGTTAGGTGACCTTTATCCCGTCATTTGATTTAGCTAGGTAGTCATTATATGACAATTGCAATCCTTTTGCAATTTCTAAGTTATGGAATCATGCAATCCTTTTGCACGACATATTTATTCCATCAATCGCCTATTCGTTCCTCATGCTTCGGTGACCCTAAGTTCATGATTCCCAAATCAAGTCGTCCTACTTGTGCTAACGTGTAAATTCAACATACAAGTGGTTAGGTGACCTTTATCCCACAATTGTGCGAAATTCACCTTAATCATATTAGTTTGCTCATAACGGTTAGGTGACCTTTATACCATTATGAGTTCCCTAATATTTTCAAGTGTCACACAAAAGGATAGCGTTTAACTTGTTTGCCTTGTTAATAGAAGGGATTTTAAGTTTCCATTAATTCTAGTTTAAGAAAACTTTTATGCCATACACCAACATGCATTTAGTGTATGGTTTATTTGAAATCCATTTTCAAGTCTTGTAATTTTAGCCAATTACTTGATATAAACCATTTTATATATATGATCCTTATCATGTTCTTAATAACCGTTTATTAATGTCCTTTTAGCAATTTTTAATTTAACCATTTAAATTGACGTTTTGCATGTCATTTATTAATGTCAAATTTAACCAATTAAATTGTCATTTTGTTTGTTGTTAACTTGTGTGATTAACTTGTAGCATACAAACATACAATCCACAATCATACAAAAAAAAAAACAACCATGCATGCAAAACAAATATGTTCACAATCAAGCCAATTAGGTAGACATTTGTTTAGCCGAAAACAAATGCCACAGGTAAGGGTAACACAAAGTAGGAGATTTTAAATCTCCCACTTAATCTTGCATCCAAATGCTTCTTCTTGTATTCTTCAAGTCTTCATTATCTTCATCATTTTACAAAATATATCCTAATACATTTTTCTAAAAAATGAAAATACAACCTAATCTATTTTACATACCAAATATAAAATAAATTACATAACCAAAATAATAATATTACAAACCAAATGAATGAATTAATATTACATACCAAATGAATTATTAATAATCATTCAAACACAAATGCATACAACCACAAGGTCAAGGCTTGATTGTGAACAACAACATACAACAAATATGACCAAATGGCAAGTTCCAAACCCATTTGGAACCTTCCAAAATTCGGCCCAAAAAATTAACCCTCCCAAATCCATTAATTTTGCATTTTACTTTCATGCATGTTAGTAGAATGCAAAGTTGATGGGTTTTAAAGACCATATTAGAAGCATAATCCATAGACCTCGGCTCTAGATACCATTGATGGAATTTAACAAGTTAAAAAAAACATGTTCTTATAATTAACCCGATCATTAAACCAATTTAATGTAGTTAAAACAAGTGGAAGCATAAGGTTAAGTTCATGTTTATATGTAAAGCATTTAAGTTAAATTCCATGATACTATCAAGTCTTGGATAAATGCTTATATATATATATATATATATATATATATATATATATATATATATATATATATATATATATATATATATATATATATATATATATATATATATATAGGGAAAGAAGAAGATGTAGTACCTCCTCAAGTCAATTGAGGGTGATATTGAAGAACTAGAAGATGATAGAACCTCGGGCTATTGTGCACCAACACCACCCTTAAACTTGTTAGGAATTGAGACCCTTAATCACCTTTGAACAAGCTCAAAAACCTTTGCTCTTACACCCAAATTTCTGGACAACAGCAAGTCAAAAGGATGATGATGAAAGCAAGCTCCAAAACTATGAAACCTCAAGAGATAATACCCCAAACTTATCACCAACACCCTAGCCTTTAGTTAGGATTTAATGACACTTGAAAATCTAGCTTGCCAAAAGAAAATGACTTCCTTTTTGACCCTTAAAGGCCACGACCTGAATGAGCTGCAGTAGGCAGTTTTTTTTTGTAATACAACTTGATATGTTTGTATGTTACTTAGGCATTTGGTCAAGGAGCATGCTTATAGAGACTTGGAAAAGTATGTGGCCTTCAATGAAGAATCTTTTACATGCACTTGAACTCCCCATGCCACTACCATTTGAACATGTTATAATATACTTGTAACAACCCAACCCGATAACTGACCATAAACAGTCCCAAAAAAAAAAAAAAAATTAAAAGCTGCTAGACAGGGGAGTGCGCGGCGCGCATCCCGTGTAGTGCGCGGCGCGCATAGAGCACTTCAGCTTCTGTCCAAACTGTTTTTAACACACAAAAAGATGGACCACTTCCCGACATTTTTAGACCGAACGCTTTTCACAACAAACTTATATATGTAAAACTAACACGAATCAAACATAAAAATGATGTTTTACAAGCGGGGCCCACACGACCCAAAATACAAGTTTAATACAAGTTTAGAGTTTCGACCACCAAAAAGTTTAAGTTCCAAACTACACAATGAGCATGGCGTTTGGGATTAAACTACCCAACTACCGGTCAAACTCCAAGAGCTACTAAAGCCAAAAGCGTCCCCTAGCATCAAGCGGGATCTCTAGTCCAATACGATGCCCTTACCCTTGTCCAAAACCGAACCTATAAAATGGTAAACAACGAGAGGGTAAGCAAAGCTTAGTGAATGCAATAATTATACGAATACATATATAATTATACCTACTTGCATACACTTACACAAACCGCAAACATGCTAGCAACACAATTAGCTTATCGTCACATTAACAAGCTATAATCTCCAATACCACAAGCTAGCAACAACCGCATAATAATATAACTCAAAATGATATAATATGCTTACAACACAAGTAACCATGGTCGACCAATAGTACAAGGGAACGGCGCTCGCGAAAACGCCATCGGTGTTCATAACATCCATTAGGGCACTTAACACCTCGCACCACTAACCCCTAGGGTGGCACCTTAACACCTCGGCACATCACCCCGAGTGGCATCTTAACACCTCGATGCAACACTCATTATTTTACGGAGTGGTGTCTTAACACCTCGACACTACACTCCTAGGTGGCATCTTAACACCTCGATGCTACACCTGAGTGGCATCTTAACACCTTGATGCTACACCCTTCACGTGAAACGTGGTGTCTTAACACCTCGACACTACACTTTTCACGCTACAACAAATAGATACATTATATACATACGCATATAATTATTCCACTCACCTTAACAATTAGATGACGATTTCAACCTCCACAAGCTTCAAAGCAAAGTACCTAATATAATAAGTACTTGATCAACACACAAGCTAAGTGGACTCAATACTAACACTTACACATGAGCATTTAATGACTTAATGTATTAAATCGCCCATTTATACTAAAACCGCCCAATTAAAGTCAAGACCACCACTAATCACTTAAAAGCTAGTGATTAAGGTCCAACAACACCAACTAATACATAATTAGGGTAATTCATACCCATCTTTCCAAACTAGGTCAATTTATTACCCAAATAACCATTTTAAGACAACACACCCATTTCGGGTCATCCACTAACTAACCAACACCCATTTACTAAATAACTAGGTGTGTTAGCAATTAACTCACCAATTAGGGTTCATAAACATCATTTAATACTTTGAAACCCAAGACTAGTCACCAATTAGTATTCAAGACTCAATTTTACCCAAGAACACCCAAAATCACCAATAATGGGTTTTGTGTTCATCATTTACTCAAACCCTAACCCTTACACTAAATCAAAGTAAGGAAAATAAAATTAGAACATACCACAACTACCACAACGAAGCTAGAGATAAGATGAACAACTTTAATGCTTGAACTTTAACCCAAAACAAGCTCCTTCCTCTTGGATTTAAGCTTTCTCTCTCAAAAATCACAATCTCTCTCTAGAATTAAAGTTAAAGTGATAAGGTTGTTGATAATGGAGTAATGGTGCTCCACGAACTGACCTATCTGTCTTTAACCCGCCCATAAGTGAATTTACCAAAATGCCCATCAAAATATCTGATTTAAAAAGCTGGAACCCGGCTACAGTAAGGGTGCGCGACGCGCTCCCTTTAGTGTGCGAGGCGCGCACTAGGCTCAACTCACTCAGTGACTTCTGTTTAACTGCACAACATCACCCACACTCTATGTAACATATTTACACTGCTGTACAAACTGATTAGGGTCTTACAATACTCATAAAAAAAACTGAATTTATAAAATCAGTTTTCCTTTTTATAAAACATGATTTTATAAAACACATTTTATAAACTTGTATATTATTTGTTATGTATATTTTATAAAACCAATTTTATAAAATGTAACATAACTTAATAAATTATTTAACCTGTAAATAATTAAATTCTTGTTATATAAGTTATTCCATAACTTATATAAACATATCAAGTAATATTATTTAAGAAACCTTTTCCTTAAAATTCAAGTGTCGCGTATTTACTCAATGATTCAATCGTTAAGATCAAATACTAATAAGGTGTCGGTAAGCTTGTTATTGGGTATGACTCCACTTAGATCATAACATAGTGGCCACGTTAATTTAATATGTCTCTCGGGCATACGAAATACCTTTAGTAGTAACTATATATATATATATATATATATATATATATATATATATATATATATATATATATATATATAGTTAACATGGGATTATGATAAGTAAGAATCTCACTAAGTATATTAATAATGAGTTATATACATAAAAATGAAACTGTTGAATTAAGAAACTCGAAACGATATATATAACGATTATCGTTATAACGTCTCACTAAATACATATGAATCATATTAAGATATTGATACACTATGTTTAACATGATAAAATGATAATTAAATATATCATTAAGTGTATTAACAATGAACTATACGAGTAAGATGAGACTCCTAACATATGTAACGATTATCATTGTAATAGTAGCCCTTGTGAGTCACCAAGACATGTGGGAACCATCATTTGGCAAATAGCATGAATGATTACACTAAAAATCAAACTAATGTGACCTTATATGGACATCAAAGTTCACGTGAACTTGCCCATTCACAAACACACTTTGATTTCCATTTTTATGCATCAAATTACTCTCTCTCAATTACTCTCTTAGTGTTCTAAGTGTTCTTCATCATTTCCTTCATAATCTAGCTCAATCTAGGTAACCTAGATCAACATACAAAACAACTACTCAAGAAAACCTCAAGAACACTTTCAAGTTTGCAAGTCTACTTCCAAGCTTTCTAATCCATTCCAAATAATCATCTAAGATCAAGAAACCCGTGTTAATTATACTAGGTTATCATTCTAATTCAAGGTAATACTCATTTTCAAACTTTTATTCGATTTCTAACTATAAACTATATTAATTCATGTAAAAATCTTACTTGAACTTGTTCTCGTGTCATGATTCTACTTCAAGAACTTTCAAGCCATTCAAGGATCCTTTGAATCTAGATCACTTCTTGTCACTTCTAGTAGGTTTACCTACTAAACTTGAGGTAGTAATTATGTTCATAACATCATTCGATTCATATATATATAACTATCTTATTCAAAGATTTAAACTTGTAATCACTAGAACATAGTTTAGTTAATTCTAAACTTGTTCGCAAACAAAGTTAATCCTTCTAACTTAACTTTTAAAATCAACTAAACACATGTTCTATATCTATATGATATGCTAACTTAATGATTTAAAACCTGGAAACACGAAGAACACCGTAAAACCGGACATATGCCGTCGTAGAGAAACTGAGGGCTGTTTTGGTTTGGATAATTAAAAAATATGATAAACTTTGATTTAAAAGCTATTCTTATGGGAAAATGATTTTTCTTATGAACATGAAACTATATCCAAAAATCATGGTTAAACTCAAAGTGGAAGTATGTTTTTCAAAATGGTCATCAAGACGTCGTTCTTTCGACTGAAATGAATACCTCTTACAAAAACAACTTGTAACTTGTATTTTCGACTATAAACTTATACTTTTTCTGTTTAGTTTCATAAATTTCAGTTCATTATGAAACCATAGCAACTTGAATCACTCAAAACGGATTTAAAACGAAGAAGTTATAGGTAAAACAAAATTGGTTAAAAATGGTTAATTTGACTACGGGATGATTTTACAAAAATCTATACTAACCATAACTTAACTAACTTATATTGTATTATACATGTATTCTAACATATATTATGTAATCTTGATAGACCATAGACACGTATACATTGTTTTGACATATCATATCGACGTCATCTATATATATATATATATATATATATATATATATATATATATATATATATATATATATATATATATATATATTTCGGAACAACCATAGACACTCTATATGCAGTAATGCTTGAGTTAGCTATACAGGGTTGAGGTTGATTCCAAAATAGACACAAGTACGTGAAACTACATTTTATGGTTGAATGATCGAAGCCGAATATGCCCCTTTTTGCTTGGTAGCCTAAGAATTAGTGAACCAGTCCACTAATTGACGCGAATCCTAAAGATAGATCTATTGGGTTCAACAAGCCTCATCCGTTGTTGCGGATGCTTTAGTACTTCGAAATTTTATCATGTTCGAAGGATGTCCCGGAATGATGGGGATATTCTTTATGCATCTTGTTAATGTCGGTTAACAGGTGTTCACCATATAAATGATTTTTACGCAGATTGTATGCATGTTGATTATGAGAAATGGAAATAGGAAATCTTGTGGTCTATTAATATGATTTGATAAATCTATAGGCTAAACCTATAACTCACCAACATTTTTGTTGATGTTTTAAGCATGTTTATTCTCAGGTGATTGTTAAGAGCTTCCGCTGTTGCATGCTAAATAAAGACAGGATTTGGAGTCTGCATGCTTGTATTATATTGTTTAAAACTACATTCGAAGAACTTAAATCGTTGTGTAATATTATTGTAAACCATTATGAAATGGTCGTGTGTAAACGTTATATTTTAGATTATCATCGTCTGATAATCTTCGTAATGCTTTTAAACGATAAAGGTTATGGTTGTTTTAAAAATCGAATGCAGTCTTTGAAAAACGTCTCATATAGAGGTCAAAACCTCGCAACGAAATCAATTAATATGAAACGTTTATAATCGATATGAACGGGACATTTCAGATATGATGCCACAACGATGAGCATAGTTGAAATGCTAACGGCCACAATGTGCCTTGTGACGCCGCTGTGGCAGGCACCATCAGGAACCATTGTACCGTTCTAGAGCGGACCACGATTTTGACAACGGGAAGGGACTAATTTTGATTAACCAGGAATTGTTTTTTCCTTTATTCTCTCAACCACAAATTACTCTGTGTATAATACCACATCAGTCATAACACTCCGGATTACCATAACACAACATTTACCACAACACTCTCTTCATCCCACAACACTTCCACGTCAGCATAAATCCCCTCACAACTCCATAACACCACAATATTTTCAGTTACCACGACAAGTGGTCTTAGTAACAAAAACAATATATCCAACGAGTTTTTTGGATTCTTGCGTTGCAGCGGGACAATTTGATTTCAAGATGTTATAATGTACATTGCGAGTTACAGTTGGTAAAATACTAAATGCTAAATTTTGCTATATATATTAAAGATTGTTTCAATAGTATAAATCTGCGCATGTCGTTAGATAATCGTTTGCGGTAATACGTGGTTCCGCTATGTATAGATTAAACAATGTTTCGGTAGTTCATAATTACGTTACACATATCAAGAATTGAAACAAATCTTTTATCATATTAAAAGTAATACAAGTAGTTAAAAGGATTGAATAAAAACTTATGATAGCATGGAGTTTAAAATAAAATAAAATCAAGATGTCGAATTTTTTTTATTATCAAAGTTAGAGTGAATGACGTGGTTACACACTATGTGGAGGACCTATCATCTTTTCATCCTATAACACTTGTTTCAAGGAAAACCTGTTCAACTCGAATCCGGACCACGTATTTCGAGGGAGTAAAATCTTTGGGTGAGAATTAAAACCAGGTCATGTACTTCAATTCACTCATTGATTACCACTTAGCCAAAGGCTCGATGGTAAATGAAAATGTGGATTACAAATGAATAATACTCTAAGCGATAATTTTAGCCTTAACTTTTTAATACATATAAATATAAACATAAACAATTAAATAAACAAATATTTAATAAATAAGATATGTACCCCATATAATCTATATGTATATGTATAAAGTATTAAAGGGATATGTAAACTGTATATGTATGTTAACTAACCGCTCAGAGTTAGTCACCGCCAAAATTTAGCCATTTAACCAATATGTTGGATTATATTTATGCAATTTAGAATATAACTATATAACTATAATATAATATAATATAATATAATATAATATAATTTCAAGTTATCCTAAAGTTTGGGGACTTGAAAGCAATTATATCTAGCGATATACTTTCCTTTAAATTTGCGCAGTGTTGACTTTCCTTTCAATACAACTCAGCTCCACTCTTTTCTCAGTTGTTTCTACATCTACATATAAAACCAACCTCAACATTATCACCAAAAGTCAGATTTAAAATCACCACATTTTATTCAATCTTTATCAACTTCAAAAATGGAGATTAAAACTGAAGTTCCATCACACTTTTTATGCCCAATATCCATGCAAATCATGAATGATCCAGTCACAATACCAACAGGCATCACTTATGATCGAGACAGCATTGAAAGATGGTTGTTTGTATGCAAAGGAACCACTTGTCCGGTGACAAACCAACCGTTATCCGACCCCGATCTAACCCCGAATCACACCCTTCACCGGTTGATCCAATCATGGTGCACCATCAACTCAAAGAAGCCAATTAATAAATCTCAGATCATAAAACTTTATAATGAGGCCAAAAAACACCCTCAAAAACAGATCCATTGTTTAAGAAGAATGAGTTTGATTGTGAAAGAAAGCGATGGGAGTAAAATGTGCGTTGAAGATTCGGGTTTGTGTGAGTTTTTGACTATCGTCATATCGAAAGAAAACTGTTGTGCAGGTGTGATTAGTGAAACGTTTGATCAAGCATTGACAGTGCTTCATCACATGCATTGCACAGACTTTCAGTTACGAAAGTTCGTGCAAGATAGTAATAAATTGGGATTATTTTTAAATGCGTTATTGCATGTGATGAGATCCGGAAGTGTTCATTCCAGATCACATGCGATAACGTTTTTAAAAACCCTTGTTAAAGTGATGGATCCAGCACATATTGTTGGAGTGACAACGGATCTTTTCAATCTAACGGTTAGGATTTTAAAAGATCGTGCATCGTCTCAACAAACTGTTAAAGCGTCATTACAGGTCCTCGTAGAGATTGTTCGATGGGGAAAAAACCGAATAAAGGCAGCCGAATCTGGGATGGTTTCGGTTTTTGTCGAGCTTTTGATTGACAACACAGATCGACGTGTTTGTGAGCTAATTCTGGTGGCATTGGAGCAGATCTGTCGATGTGCAGAAGGACGCGCCAAGTTGGTGGAACACGGGGCAGGGCTTGCGACGGTTTCGAAGAAGATTTTGAGGATTTCTCATGGGGCAAGTGATAGAGCAGTGAGAATATTGTGTTTGGTGTGCAAGTATTCTGCAAGTTGTAGAGTTGTTCAAGAGATGGTAGAAGTTGGTGTAGTTTCAAAGCTGTGTTTAATGATTCAGGTTGATTTTAGTGAAAGAACAAAGGAAAGAGTGAAGCAAATTCTTACATTGCATTCTAGGGTTTGGAAGGATGCTTCCTGTATTCCAGCTCATTTGCTTTCATCTTATCCTTCATCATGATATGAGAAACTAATGTATTCATATACATATACATCATTATTATAAGCCATTCAAATTATGATTCATTGCCGTAGAATCTTTGTTGATTCATATTAACTATTTCTCCCCTTTATATAACTTTTAACATGAATCTATAGCTAATTATACTAATAGGAAAAGGTTGGTCGCCCACTTTGTTGCGCTAAAAACTTGAGCTGAAAAACAAAATTTGTTAAGAAAACAAAAACAAAAATGTCGCCGTCAGCATTACGTCATCGTTTTACTATTCCTACCACCACCCACTTCTTCTTCTGCTCTTATAGTTATTGGAGTAGGAATTACATTCAGGCATGTATAGAATATTTAAATCTATTTCTCATGAAGGTGGAGGTCTCGGGTTCAACTCCAAGGGGTGCCCGCATTTAATGACCAAAGCTGGAGGATGCTTTACCCGGTAGCGGTGGAGAGTTAGCTTGCCGTTTACCCGGGGTTTACCTGCGGTGGGGGGGCCAATGTGCTCTGGCCCATAGTGGGTTCCTCGTAAAAAAAAAAAAAAAAAAAAAAAAAATCTATTTCAGAAAGCAACAGTACCGATGCTTCCATTGGCACATTGATTTCTGGTCGATAATTATTTTTGCCAGGTCATCTAATATTCAAATTTAAATATGCATAATAGGACAATTATTTAAAAAGTGTAGTTAATGGTTATATATGAATTTTTTTTGAAATAGTAATAATTGAAGCACCATTTAGAGAACTAGAAAAATTAAAATGGGTTTTACAAATCTAGTAAAACCGGTGTTTGAAACACCGGGTTGCAACTTTTCACCCCAAACCGGTGTTTCAAACGCCGGTTTGTGTACTTTTTGTCATTTGGTCAAACATCCAACGATACGGGTGGAAACATATGGCATAAAAGCATCTGATCGTGGGACAATCCGAAAAAAGTGTACCCAAACCGGCGTTTGAAACACCGGTTTGGGGTGAAAAGTTGCAACCCGGTGTTTCAAACACCGGTTTTACTAGATTTGTAAAACCCATTTTAAATTTTCTAGTTCTGTAAACATGTCAAAAATTATTACTAGTTAAAAAAAAAATTCGGTTATATATGGATCATGTTCACGAGTACCCTTGAACCTGAAGTACCACTTCACGAATATTGATCCTTACTCTTGAGTTTCTTATCCAATTTGCGTTTGATCTCCAAAGAATATACACAAATTTAAACAACGTAACACTAGGGGGTAAATATGAATATATATAGAAGATGCAGTTTGGGAATTTGGGTGTTTAAGAGCTACGTTTTCTTTCATATATTTAGGTTTTCCAATATGAGTAAATATGAATATTTTTTCGAGTCGGAAACTGTTATGTGATAGATTTTGTAAAAGATTGTCGGGTTGGAAAGACGGTATGTTATCAATTTGTGGTAGATATACTCTGTTAAAAGCGGTTATGGGAAGCATAGGGATTTACTATTTATCTTTGTTTAAGTGTCCGAATGCAGTACTTAAGGAGTTAGAAAGTTTGCGGGCTAATTTCTTTTGGGGAAGTCATAATGGCAACAAGAAGATTCACTGGATTAAATGGGATCTTATTTTTAATTCTTTGTATCAAATGTGGGTTGGATGTTGGTCATTTACGCGCATTTAATCTTGGTCTAATATACAAATGGTTATGGCATTATGTTTCAAGTCCTAATTCTTTGCAGGTCACTGTTTAAATGCATTTTATGATAACCCTTTGACACATGAAGGTGGCACAATAGGTAAAGGATTGTGGAATAATATTATATCGTCATTTGGTAACAGTAAGTCCAATGATATTTTACCACATCATGTATTGCGCAAGAAAGTAGGTGATGGTACCCGAATTCGTTTTTGGAAGGATCATTGGATTGGGGAAGGTATAGAAGACTTTATCATCTGGCCACATCCGAAAAATGTTGTTTAGCTGAAAGGTTTAAGGATGGTTCATGGTGTTGGTCGTGGAAAAGAGATATGATAGGTGCCAGGAATGAAATAATGCCGCAAGAATTGGTTTCATTCATTAGCCCGTTGTCATTATCAGGTGTTCCAGACGCGTGGGATTGGAGGTTCGCTAACGAGTCAGGATATTCAGTGAGTTCAACGAGACAAGAAGTGGATGGCAAGTTGCCGCCGGTTTCGAACATTCCACTTTTTGGGTTAAAGAATTACCTCGAAAGATTAATATTTTTTTGTGGAGCGTCACTCATGACAGACTTCCAACTCGGATTTATCTTTCGCATCGGAGTATTCAGATCGATCATAATGGTTGTTTATCATGTAGTTATGGAATTAAATCGTTGGATCATGTTTTGTTCAATTGCAAAGTGGCAGTAGACATTGGCGTAACATGAAGATATGGGTAGATATTGATATGGCGAGTTTCGCAAGCTGGAGCTAGCGGACGACATGGTATGAAAACTGGCGCGCTTCTATCAACATAAAGACAAGACTCTTCATCATTATTCCTTCGTTGTTTTGCCACATTTGGCGTTTTAGAACTAGCATTTTGTTTCAATCTGAAGAGATGAAAAAGGCTAGCATTTGTAATTCAGTTTGTTTATTTGCATATAATTGATTATATAGTAGAGGAAAGTTAATTATAAATTGGAATTTGTTCTTTTTGGTGTAGCTTCTCACTAGGTAAGCTTGTATCTTAATAAAATTTGGACGTTCCAAAAAAGTAAAAAGCAGAAAAAAGACTAAATTACGGGGATTTGAGAATATCTAGTTGAGACCAAGTTGAATACCCATATAATGCATTTTAAAGCCTTGTCTTTAAAAGTAAAAAAGAAAGAAAACAAAAACATTTCAAACAACATGTAAGCATTTTATTCTTAGTGAATAAATGAGTTTTGTAAATAATAACAATATATTTTTTAAAATCAAATCAAGTATTATAGAGAGTATATTTATTTACCAGTTGGATGGATACATATACTGCGATACACATACACTGCACATACACCGCAAACATGTTATGCAGGAAATGAAGTGATTAACTAATATTTTGTAACATGTAAAGATTAGAAGATTAATATTCAACACTAATAATAAAATAAATCATTACTTTGTGTACATTACATAGATGATAAGTAATGAGCAACTACTATTATCACATGACAGTGGATGTATTGTTGAGGTGTGAATGAGCTTAAACAAACAAGGAAGAAACGAGGAAGTTGGCACCAGGTGCAGATCACGACCTCGATGTATGGGTCGCGATCGTGATGCTAGGTCAGTCAGGAAACTTCCAGATTGTTGTTTTCTTGTTCCCTAAGCTATTGTTCCCTTATAAATATGACCCTATGTAACCCTATACTATTTGCACAAAAATAATAGTGAAAAATCTCTGATTTACGCCCGTGGAGTAAACCCTTCTTCGTGTTTTGGAGTTAGGATATAACTACGTTAAATCTCGTGTCGTTTATTTATCGTTATACTTTAATTATTCGTTTGTCGTTCGTGGGTTAGTGATTATGATCAATCACTTGTCTTGTTGGGGCTTTCCTAATTCTTAACAAGTGGTATAGACCCATGTTAGGTTTTACGGGCACGATGGCGAATTGGAAGCAAGAATAAAAAATCGATGATGCAGAAGATAGTCGAATCGCGATCGCGAGACCTATGGTCGCGATCGTGATGTATGGTCAGCCAGGTTCGGTTTGTTGTTTTTTTAAACAACGATTCTAGGGATTTATTTGCAACATATATCGAGACCAGGTGACTTAGTTGGCCGCGATGAACTCATGGGTATGTCTATGTATACGGGAGAGTTGATCACACAAGATTTGGGTATCCGTTCTTGAAAAGTTAATTTGTAATCGGGACGCTGATTGCATCATGATGGTGATTTTTTCGCGAAGGGTTATGGAGTCAAGGTCAGGTCGATGGGTTCATTGCGGAGAGATTTTTCGAGAGATACGGGTGTCATATCTGGTTCTCGTTCTTCACGATCTCATGTGAAAGAATGTTTGAACTTTCAAATTCGAAGTTCCAGGAGCTGTTGTAGTAGAAAATTCAGAGCGGGTTCGTTAACTGTTAGATCGACTTGATTTCTTGGTTGTTGATAGAAGACTTACTGAGATATGATTTTTCGAATCTGGGCAGTTTTCAGATGAAGTTTTTTGGGTTTGATGAGCGAGTGCAAGATGGTTTTGTCTCGAAAACTTCGAGCGATACGAGCTATGTTTTTGATGATGTGGGTTTGTCACGGGAGCTTAATAGGGTGGTTTAACTCATGTTTAGGCGGTGTGGTAATGAACAAGATGCATCGAGTTGAAAGTTGATAGTGAAGTATCAGACAAGTTTGGTGCTTGTGGTTTGGAAACGGGATGACCAATGGTATTTGGTCCGATATTCCATGATTTATAGAATATGCGGGCGGGTTCGAGTTCCTTATCACTAAAGTAAAATTGATTGTCGAAGGGTGTCGGATAGAAAGCATTTGACGGTTGCTCAATTTTGGTTGATGGTTCAAGTAATGGAGCGGTTTTCTTAGCAGATGATCAATTAGAAGTTCTTAGGTGATGGAAGAGAGGCTGATAACCGTGTAAGTCCCATAACTTGATCTTTCTAATATCGTTGAAAGTGTCGTGAAGATGGAAATTATCGAGCTAGTGGTAGTTAGTCAACTTGTAGAGTGGTGGAGATGATTATGCGACATTGTTCTCTAATATTCTCAAGATTAGTGTGTTGATTCTGGTAACACTAGGACTTCGTGTACTTGATTTGGTCTCCGATGGCAAATAAAATTGTGACTGACTAGTGGTACGAACCAAGTTTCTTCTCGAGTTGTTGCGACTATATTTCTTACTCGGGTGGGAGCGTGCTTGGGATGAGAAGATGTGTTTCTGAAATTCATAGCTATGAGGAGGTCAGTATACCAGCGAGAAAGCAAAAAGTTTAATTGGTGCGGAAAAGCAGCCTGGATTATTAATTGGTGCGGAAAATTCTTAGTTTAGGTGCGGAAAAGCAGCCTGGATTATTAATTGGTGGATTGATTAGTGAACTAGAATAACGATAATTACACTTAAGAATCTAACTAAGAAATTGTTAGAACTGACAGATAATTGCAATGTCACCACATATCAGTTTTTATAATGGTTTTAGTAAAAGCAATCCAGAACCAAGGGAATTGATTCTAAGTGGATAACCTTATCTCATCTGAATTCTTGTTTTATACTTTGTGTTTATTAGTTTAAAATCAAAATCCCCCAATTTTCTTAGAATAATTATTTGATTAAAATTCATAATTCAACTACTCTTTGTGGATCGAACTGGTCAATTTACTTATTAGCTATTGCACGATCAGGTTTTATTTGCCTGTTTTGTGTGATGATTTCGAGTCAATTTGTGTGGTATTTATAAGTTAGATTTTACACATCAAATTTTTGGTACAGTTACCGGGGAGCGATGTTGGTTTGGAATTTAAAACTTATAGTTGTTCTATCCTTTCGTGGGAACTTGTTTTCGCGAAAGTTAGTTTTTGTTATTTGTTGTTTAGTAAACGCGCTTGTTTGTTGTGGTGTGATAGCAGGTTAGGTGAAACAAAGCTCTGGAACCATCTAGAGTTTATCACACACGCAGTAAGGTTAAGGAAGAGCAATCGATCTTAGAAGGTTTTGCAGCATTACCCTATTATATTTCAGATTCAGAGTTTGTTAAAGAGGAACCAGTCGTGGGTACAAACCGATGTGGAATGCTAGGCAGACTGCACAGACAACACCACCAACTCCTATTCGTACACCAGATATTGGGACGGATTCGTTTGAGGTCATGCCTCAAATTATTCAGATGGTCTGTGAGAATATGTTTGATGAAAAAACAGGAAACGCATTTGAGCATATTGATTACTTTGATGAGTTATGTGGTCTTTATAAGAATAAGGATGTAAGTGCGGATGCGTTAAATTTGATACTTTTTCCATACTCTTTAATAGGGGACACAACGACGTGGTTAAAATCTCAAACACCGAATTCCATTACAACTTATGCCCAATTTCGCGTTAAGTTTATTACTCGTTTTTTCTGTCAGTTAAGGTTGCAAAATTGAAAGAAAAGATTAATTCGTTTGCTTAAAAGTTTGATGAGTCATTAAATAGATTAAAAAAGATGTTGTGTAACTGTCCTAAACATGGGTTAGACATTGGTCCTATTGTGAAAATCTTATAAGTAACTAGAGGGGGGGTGATATGCATGTCGTTGGAAAGCTGTCGAAAAATTAATAACTTTTCATTTAGAAATCGTGTGTTTTCGAGAAACGGATTAAAAGTTATGGTTAACTGAATTATGATTAATATTAATTGAAATTGCTTTTGAATCTGCAATTGATATTTAAACAACTTATTTATAAGATTGATAAATTGGATTTTCAATTATTACTAATCGAGTAAATGAATTTCTATATAAGGCACGTCTCGTCTTGTTGAACAATTGTCAAAGTTGACTGTCTTATCATGTTTTAAAGCTTTATAAACACTATAATCTGATTCTACAAATATTGTAAAACTATGTGAAATAATAAAATATTTTCGATTGCCATGATAATTTAAATATAATATATCTCCTGAAATAAATAATATTTTGAGTTTGATAAACTATAAATTCGTTCAATTATCAAGACTTATACTATGTTAATAAACATGTACAGATTTAAAGATTTTATTGGGTCAGGTTGACTTTTGAGATGACTTTTGTTAACTTTTGCAAGACCCTCTCGAGCATTAGGATTGTGATACACTATGACCTGACCTAGCTTGTTAGACATGTATTGACCAACATATGTTCTCTAGGTTGAGATCTACGGTTATTTTGCATTCCGAGTTTCGGTCACATTTCGATGAATGAATTTATGTGCTGCTAAGGTGAGTTTCATTTGCTCCCTTTTTATTTGCTTTTGCAATCTATATTTTTGGGCTGAGAATACATGCACTTTATTTTAAACACAATGGATACAAGTACATACTAAATTCTACACTGAGTTTGAACCAAAAATCCCTTAGCTTTGGTAACTAGTAACTGCCATTTATAAGAACTGGTGGGCGCGAGTTGTTGTATATGGATCCATAGGGCTTGACATCCCCGTTTGTTCCAGGTTTAGAAACCCTAGCCTGAACTATAAAACAGACATATGCTATTTGAGTTTAGTACACGTTAGATTGCGTGTATTGTACATGTTGGTTGCATGTATGTTATAACAGGGGTACTTATTATAACGTTAAAGTTTAGTTACCGGGGTGCTCAATTTCGTAGAATATTTTGATAAACGTTTCTGGATGAAACAACTGAAATCTTGTGATCCACCTTTATATACAGAATATGTGCAACATTAAAACTATGAACTCACTAACCTTTGTGTTGACACTTTTAAGCATGTTTATTCTCAGGTTCCTAAAAGTCTTTCGCTGTTTTCTTATACGTCATACAAGCTATGTGCATGGAGTCATACATGCTTTATTCGAGAAAACTTTGCATTCACAGAATCATCACCATGTATCTTATTTGACTGTATTGTCAACGAATGTATTGTTAAAAACTATTATATACGGTGATTGTCTATACGTAGAAATCATCAGACGTCGAAAACCTTGGATTTATATATTCATTTATGGTGTGCCTTTTCAAAATAATGCAATGTTTACAAAACGTATCATATAGAGGTCAAAACCTCACTATGAAATCGATGAATGATGTATTCATCTAAGTGGATTCGGACGGGTCATCACAGTTGGCATCAGAGCTTGAGGTCATAGGGAACCAGAATTTGCATTAGTGTGTTTAACTGGTAATTGTTAGGATGCATTAGTGAGACTGGACTATGACCGTATCTATTTTTACCGAGTTTTGCTTATCATTTTTTGTCAGAAATTACTTGCTTATCATTTTAGTCTAGACACGTCTTACTGTAGTTATTGCATAAATGGAAGTATAGACAAATCATATCTCATCATATTTATCACAGTAGACTTTGTCTGACACTTTTCCTAAATTTCCTCCGTAAATTACGAAATCTTTTTGCTATATATACGTATTCAAGGAGACGAAGATATCATTCAGTATTCAACACCCATCTCATATCGAAAACCCTTTATTCGATCATATAATATGGATTTCTCACTTGATTCCTCGAACTCCTCGAGCTCCAATGGCAGCGTAACCGGAATGAACCAACCAATTAGTCATCATCTATTCTGGATGAATTGGGGATGGGTTCGTAGCTTACTTAATCATTGGAGACAAGAAGAAGGTGATCCCTTCCATCCACCACATACCCCTCTTGGTGTAAGACCCGAATATTTTATTGTACAGACGTGTAAATAGGGTACTTGAAGTGTGGGTTGCTTCGTGTAATTAAACAGAGGTCAGATTCTGCCCAGATTCTTGTGCGCGCTGTGCAAGGGTATGGGTGTGCGCCGCGCACTGCTGCTGTTGGCAGATTCCTGCTTTTTAAAATAAAGTTTAATGAATGGCTTTTTGGTAAATTCACTTGAGGACGAGTTGGGGCTTTAGTGGCTAGATATTTTGCTGGTTGAAACACACTAAACATTATCACCAACCACTTCATCTCTCCAATTAAAGATTCTAGAGTAAGAAACTCATTTGGGAGAGAGAAAGCTCAAATCGAGGAAGAAGAAGTTGATTTCGGGTCAAAACGCGTGTGTTAAAGTTGTTCATCTAATCACTAGCTACGGTGATTGTGGTGGTAAGCTCTAACTTTGATTTCCTTATTTTAATTTGTTTAAGGGTTAGGGTTTGGGTTAGTGATGAACATAAAACCCATATTTGGTGATTTTGGGTGTTCTTGGGTAAGATTGGGTCATGAGGACCCAAGGATGACTAACCTAGGGTTTTGGAAATATTAAATGGACTTATGAGTCAAAATTTATTAGTTAATTATTAGCACACCTAGTTATTAAGCAAATGGGTGTTAATGGGGTTAGTGGATGACCCGAAATGGGTGTGTGACTTTAAAATGGTCAAATGGGTAATAATTGGCCTAGTTGGGAAAGATGGGTATGAAATATCCTAATTTTGTATTAGTTAGTGTTGTTGGACCTTAATCACTAGCTTTTAGTGATATGTGATGGTCATGACCTTAAATGGACGGTTTTGGTAAAAATGGGGCATTTAATGCATTTAAGTCATTAAATGCACATGAGTGAATGGTTGGTGTTTAGTCCAACTAGTTTGTGTGTTGATTAAGTACTTAATGTATTAGGTACTTTGCTTTGAAGCTTGCGGAAGTATAAAACCGTCACCGAATCGTTAAGGTGAGTGGAGTAATTATATGCGTAGGTATACAATGTATTTATTTGTGTAGCGTGAGATGTGAAGTGTCGATGTGCTAAGACACCACGTTCACGTAGCGAGTGAAGTATCGATGTGTTAAGACACCACTCGAGGTGAAGTATCGACGTGTTAAGATGCCACCCTAAGTAAGATGAAGAGTGAAGTGTCGACATGTTAAGACACCACTCAGAGTGAAGTATCGACATGTTAAGATGCCACTCCAAGAACTATCACGAGTGAAGTGGCGATGTGTTAAGACGCCACTCAGGGTGAAGCATTGATGTGTTAAGATGCCACCCGCGGGATTAGTGTACGACATGTTAAGTACTCTAATGGTTGTTATGAACGCCGATGGGAAATTTGAGTACCATTCCTTGTACGATTGGTTAACCATGGTTATGTGTAGTTGTATAGCATATTATATTGGTTCGTATCATATGCTATTGTTTGTGCTAGCTCGTGATGTTGGGGATTTAGCGTTGTACTTTGAGATGATATGATAATTTAAAATGCTAGCGTGTATAAGGTATATGTGTAAGTGATTGCATGTAAGTAGGTTATATATGTACGTGTATAATTATTGCATTCACTAAGCGTTTTGCTTACCCACTCGTTGTTTACCTTTTCATAGGCTCCGGCGTGGACAAGGGTAAGGGCGTTCGTTTGGATTAATGATCCCGCTTCGTTATGTTAGGAGAAGCTTTTGGATGTATAGCTTTTTGAATTTTGACCGAGATTTGGGTAGTTTAACCCCCAAACACCATGCTCATAGTGTCGTTTGGAATTTAAACTAATACGGTCGAAACTTACATTTTGTATGAAACTTGTAATTCGGGTCAATGTGGGCCCCGCTTCGTAAAACTTATTTTATTATTGAATCGTGTGAGTTTTACCTATTATGATATGGTGTTAAAAGCGTTTCATCTAAAAGTGTCAGGGAGTGGGAGATCTTTAACGCAAAATTGGAAAATACGGACAGCGGGCTGTCAGGCCTTGTGCGTGCCGCGCACAAAAGGTGCTGCGCGCCGCGCACCTATACTGATAAAAAAAAATTATTGCGCGTATTTGATTGTATAATGGGTTGGGTTGTTACAAGTGGTATCAGAGCATGGTCTAAGGGATTTAGGCGACTTGAGATAGGTGCCTAGACTTAGACTTTATTATGTATGTGCTTTATGCGGGACTTGTAGGAGACGGGTCGGACCAGGATTGGTTAGTGCCTAGGATTAGGTGAACTAACTATGTGAAAGGACCAGTTCATATACAATATAAACGATTCATATCGGTTGATTTCATCGCGAGGTACTTGACCTCTATATGATACATTTTACAAACCTTGCATTCGTTTTTAAAAGACAAATTTTCATTTCAATGAAAGTTTACGTCATGCATACCATTTCATAATACATCCAACTATAATTGACTTAATAATAATCTTGATAAACTCAACGACTCGAATGCAACGTCTTTTGAAATATGTCATGAATGACTCCAAGTAATATCTCTAAAATGAGCAAATGCACAGCGGAAGATTTCTTTCATACCTGAGAATAAACATGCTTTAAAGTATCAACCAAAAGGTTGGTGAATTCATTAGTTTATCGTAATCAATCATTTTCATAATTTTTAATAGACCACAAGATTTCATTTATTCAATAATCATACACTCGCAAGTGTTTAAAATTCATTCATATGGATTGAACACCTGGTAACCGAAATTAACAAAAAGCATCTAGAATATCCCCAAACATATATACATCGAAGCACTAAAGCAGTTCAAATTCTCTGACTGGGGCGTGTCAAAGCCCATAGATCTATCTTTAGGATTCGCGTCAATTGGTGGCAATTATAATAAACACAAATTCTTAGGCTACCAAGTTCAACAAGGGCGATATCCGGTATAACAATTCAACCATAGAATGTAGTTTCGATTACTTGTGTCTATTTCGTAAAACATTTATAAAAGTGCATGTATTCTTAGTCCCAAAAATATATATTGCAAAAGCATTTAAAAGGGGAGCAAATGAAACTCACGATACGATATTTTGTAATAAAAATATGCATACGACGATACTGAACAATGCAGGGTTGGCTTCGGATTCACGAACCTATATCAAGTATATATATTAACACATTGTAGTATTAATCAGCTAGATTTATATATATATTTTATATATATATAGATTAATATCCTTATATATTTTTAAATTAATCCTTATTATTTGTTATAATACTTATATGATATATATACTTTAATAAATGTGAGATTAATATAAATAGTATTATATCAGTTAATATACTAAAAATCTAATATTAGTATACTTATGATATATGTAATAGATATATATTTTTATATGGATATCTTTTGTTTGTAAGAATAATGATGATAATAATAATAAGATAATGATAATAATAATAATAATAATAATAATAATAATAATAATAATAATAATAATAATAATAATAATTATTATTATTATTATTATTATTAGGTTAGAAATAATAATAATAATAATAATAATATTAATGATAAAACTAATAGTAATTTTTATAAAAATAAGATTAACAATAATAGTGATGATAATAATAATAATACAAATAATAATAATAATAATAATAATAATTATAAAACTAATAATTTTACTGCTAATGATATTTATGATAATAGTTTAGTTGTAATAACAATAATAATAAGTAAAAGTTGTAATATCTTTATAATGATAATAATAACTACAATTGTAATAATCATTTTAAAAATAATAACAATATTAATAATAATAATAATTTTTATAACATAATATTAACAAAAATAATGATAATAATAATATTTATAAAAAAAATAGATTTTACCATCATCATCTTAATATAATCTTAACTTTATATACTACTTTCATATATATACAATTATCATTATTTTATCATTAAGATTTATATTAACAACAATAACGATATTAACGATAATCATAATCTTAATAATATAACCAAAATTAATAATACTTATTCTAATACTAGTTATTTAGTAATAATTAGGATAATAATAACAATAACAATAATAATAATAATAATAATAATAATAATAATAATAATAATAATAATAATAATAATAATAATAATAATAATAATAAAAATAAGATTAGAGTGTATACCCCTTTAAAAGCCCTTTCTAAAAAAAATGTTCCATACGAGACTCGAACCCGTGACCTCCTGCTCACACTGCAACACCTCAAACCATTCCTCCTATCGTTACTTTTCAGAATTATCTTCTACACTTAATTTCTTTAAACTGAGTCTCGGCCCAATGTTTAATTTAAACCCAACTTGTTTATTCTGCCCAACAGCGAATCATGGCCCAGCAACTGATCATGGCCCAACAACGAATCTGATCCAAAAGAGCATAGGTGACCCAATTGTATCATTCAATAATATAGAAGGGTTTGTTCACGGTTTTATAAAAAAAAAACGCTAGCAGTAGACTTCGGTTCCTGTTCTTCTTAATTTTATCGTACAGTATCATCACTCCATCTTCTTCATCTCATCGTCAATATCATCGTTGATCATCACATCATCCACTATCATCATCATCATCATCTTAATTGGTTATCTTAATCATAACCCAATCATCAACAACATCATCTTGTACCATCAGTAATCATCATCATCATGACCGTTATCATTCCCAAGTTCCATCGTTTTCATCACAGCTCGTCATCGACTATTCATCGTCTCTTTCGTTTATCAACATCATCATGATCATTACTCATCTCACATCCTCACCATTTATTTTATCATCATCATTTACGATATCCTAACAGGAATAGAACCAGTGAATAGCAGCAAAGTTGCATACACGAGTAGGTGTATATTAGTTGAAGGTTGCAGCAGTCGTCCTACCTCAACCAAACAGGAACAGTAACAGTTTAAAATGGCGTAGTAGGTAGTGTTGAACAGAAAAGCAGAAACGACGAGCAACAGTAGCAAATGATCTTGTGGGTTGTGGGTTTGGGTTTGTTGATCATCGAAAATGAACAGAAAGGTAAATGGGTGATCTATGGTGGTGTGTGGTTAGAGAGTAAACAGAAAATAAAATGCAGTAGCACGGCATGGGTTTGCAGGTGTTTGAGGGTTACTCGATGGTAGTGTTGTGAGGTTATTTGAATGACATACATAAAATAACAGCAACAGTGAGTGAATTTTGATCATGATTTGTGTTGAAGATTTAGTAACGGTCATTGTGGGTATTCGGTTAATAGTAATATTAGTGGTCGACGGTTGATGATGGTCATGATCATCAACGAGAGGTGGTGGGTTTGATGTAAAATGGTAATAGTGATGGTGTTAGATGGTGATTGTTTTCTTGATTTCACAAACCAATTTAAAGATATAGATGTGGTTGAAGGGTGGTCACCGTAAGATGGTGTTGAAGATGGCGGATGAAGAAAAATGGTTGTGAGAGATAGAGGAGAAAGTTGTCTGGGTGTGCAAATATATCTATCTCTATGTTTATATGCAAAATTATGTATACATATAATATGATATTAATATGGTGGGAAGGAAATGACAAAACAAAACAGTACACTTAATAATAATTTGCACAGTTAGTCACCAGATATTTAGATTAATCCTACCGAGAGTTTTCCCGAACTGAAATATCGTACCCCGTCGTTACTCAGTGGCGGACAAAAGTTCTCGAAAAAAATTCTAAATTTTTAATTTAAATATATTTATTTATTTTGGTCCTTATGATATAAAATTCGAGCATTAACTATTAAATAAAATTTACATTAATTATCCACTCCCAACCCCAAGTAAAATATGAAAAGTTTTGAAATTCAACAAATGGTTTCTAAATATATCTTTAATAAGCCTAAAATTTATAGAATTCATTTTCGGCTCACTGTTTATTTTTAAATAATATCAGTTTGAATTTAACTTGCTTAATATCAATCGGAACATCAATGAGTATTACAATTATTTAATATTTATTTTTAATATACTTTATTTGTATATAGATATGTTTTAAATAATAATTATTATTACATAATTAATTTCTAACAATTACATCATAAATTATATTTCAAATCATATATATATTTATTTAAATATATACATATCTATTTACAAATAGTTGTTCGTGAATCGTCGAAAATAGTCAAAGGGTAATTTGAATATATGAACATAGTTTCCAAAATTTTCGAGACTCAACATTACAGAATTTGCTTATCGTGTCAAAATTATATAAAGTTTAAGTTTAAATTTGGTTGGAAATTTCCGGGTCGTCACAGTACCTACCCGTTAAAGAAATTTCGTCCCGAAATTTGATGGAGGTCGTCATGGCTAACAATAAAAATGTTTTCATGACGAAAATGAGTGGATAAATAGAGTTTCATCATCATTGAGTAACATGGATAAAACAATTCGATTATTTGAAGCGTACGTGTGAAGCTATCACAAAAGATTGAGATAGAGATTTAATTTTTGATGTAGTCATGGTAAATTTCCGGAATTCAAGGGATTTAGAGAAAATCTTCATAATAAGATTTGATGCTTCGGTAATTAAGGAAATTAGGATCCGCTTTAAATGCGATCATCTGTTTTGATTGCTCTGTCGGATATTTTACTATAAATCCACCCCCTTTGTTTCCTTACAACTCACACCTTCTATTCTTTCTTCTTCAACTCATATTTTAAAGCATTCGTCAATATGCTTCATCCCGTTCTGATCCTTGATATACTCCTAACTTTCATATCTGTCATTCTTCTTTTTAATCTACCACCGAAGGATTTTGTTTACTTTTACTATTACCTTGGGGTTATATTATTTTTAATTCTCCCGTGTCTTTACGTTGCAATACGTATTGATATACACGGTTTGTAAGTTATGTGTTGCTGTCGGGCTTTATATCTTCCCTTATATTTCAAAGTCCATGCTTCTGTCTTCTATAGTCATTGTCATTCACAGTTAATGCTCTCTCTTATTTGCTGCGATTTATACCCCCATTTCTATTTCGGAGATTCATTCTTTCGTTTCCTCTTCTTGCGATTAAGCACCTTATGTAATGGTCCAGAATTTGTAGATATAAATTTCAGAATGAACATAGTTAATATTCTAAGAAGAAAATCGTAATGGCACGATCTTGATTTGTCAAATTACCAGAATACCTCGGAAAAAACCGAATCATCAAGAAATATTTTCTTGATATTTTAAAGGTTAAATAGAATGTAAGAATTGTGTAACAGGGCACATGATGACGTTATGATCTGTGAATCATTACTTTCCTTTTAGAAACTCAGCATGACTTACTGTAATATAATCACGTTGATCAAGTGTCATTATATTATACTAACTCATGCTTTAGTTCCCAACACTACTTTAAAGACATTCATATTTTAAACTCGAAGGTTTCAGAATTTTGAAACTAAAATAGTTTCTTTTATGATGTAACACAGATATCGCGAAGAGATAATGGATTTCAGATAAGAATAATTATGGAAATATCTTCAAAAATATGGAGGATATTTATAATGAAAGATACGATGATATCTTAGAATTTCTAATATCAGAGGATGATGAAGAATATTGTCCGCAGGGGTTTAGAGTCAGGAGCAAGGTATTCGTTAATGACTTCAGCAGATACTAAATCATTTGGATTCTTTGAAGACTGGTTTAGTCTTTGTGATTTGTACCTAGCCTCCTTCATAGTTTCGCATAATTCCAGTTTTCGGTACTAAATTTTCTAGTGATCATTTCCAACACTCCATTCTTTATCATCATACTTTTGACTGTTAAGGTCGTTTACAGTTTTTGCTGCTTCATTCAGCTTTTTCAACATTTAGAGTATTGATTCGTAGACTGGGTGCTTTTCAGAATTCTAGAATGGAAGATCATAATTCTTAGAGATAAATGTTATATATATACATATAACTGTTGATGTACGCATGCTGCGAGTGTTTAAAGTACTGATTGCTGATTCCCGATAATTGGTATGGCAATTCTCGTTACAAGGTACGGATGAGTATATGATAGGTTTTAATGAACAAATATAATGGTCTTTCAGAGAGACTTAAGCCAGTGAGTATTGAAGTTGCAGATAAGTTTACTGCTAGTGTGGTGGAATATAAACGGTTCCCTGATAACGATGACGAAAAGCAAACTTATATATCAAGGTTATAATAAGGCTAATCCGAATGAAAGTCGAAGTTAATTTGCTGGAGCTGTGACAAAATTGTCTAATTTGAAAAAGGATTGCATTGTTATTTTCGGAAATAACAATGCCAAAGGAGCTAGTACAGATACGTGTTAAACGTTTACTCAGGTTCCGAGTGTTTTTCTGGTGCATAACTATATGCATAAATCTTTCCTTCCGTCGATGATGTGCGGTTGGTTCATCCTCTCGATTGAGGTGTTTTGAAGAATCATGAAAGGTTTGAACGCAGATTGTAATTGTCGAGATACAAATGAGGTTTAAGACGAAATCAAGTGACAAACTTGAAGAAATGTTTAGTTTCATATGTTATAATCAATATTTTAATTCAGTTTTAACTGTCCAATGTTGGTAGTCCACAGTTAGTAATTCAATATTTCATAAATAATATTAGAATTAATTAATACGTATCGTGACCCATTGTATACATGTCTCAGACTCGATCATAATTCAAAGTATATATATTATTGTAGAATCAACCTCAACCCTGTATAGCTAACTCTAGCATTACTGCATATAGAGTGTCTATGGTTATTCCAAATAATATATATAGATGCATCGATATGATATGTTAAAACCTTGTATACGTGTCCCGATATTTAAAGTGCGTAAAATAAATAACAGAAATTAAATGAAGATAATAAAATTGCGAGAATATAATTTGCGATAATTAAGTTGCAATAAATAAAATGTAATCAGTTAGCTAGGAACAGTTAGCGTGGATTCTTAACAAAATTTCTCGTAGTTAATTTGTTTGTTTCTAACAAATTTTATTTTTGTCCAATGTTTTCTTCATTATGACACTTGTTGGATTCTGATAGGTCAAAATCCAAATATGAAATTGAATGAAAATGGTTATTCTGCGGTGAACGGATTCGTATCTCTGTAGATGTAAGTAGGATAGTAAATGAATATTGAATCAGATTTGAAGAATGTGAAATCTAAATATTTCTCGGGTATTACCTACCCGTTAAAATATTCTCATCATTAACAGTTTATACAATAGAGTTTTTAATTACAATCTTTATGAAAATATACTTTCATATATATTTTCTTCAGATGTAATCATGGATTTAATGAGTTAATATAATATTAATCTCATTTGATTTACCATTAGAACTAGATTACATAATCTCTAAAACATTAGAGATTACATAATCGCCATGAAGAACGAAGATAATTGATGTAGAACGATACGTAGAACGATGATTATACTCGAGGTACAGAATGAGATGTTGAGGTATGGATTGTTGATGGTACTGGTGCTGTTTATTGATGGTACTGTTGATGCCGATGATGTTGCTGAAGCTGGTAAATTTTGCACCATATTCTCCAAATTGATTATTCGAGCACGAAGTTCGTTGATTTCTTATATTATTCCGGGATGATTGTCAGTCGGAACGAGTGAATGAGTAAGGTTTAGAATTTTAGATAGAATATAATCGTGGCGAGATACTTTGGAAATGAGAGAGAAAATAGTATCATGAACAGGTTCGATAGTAAGTGCTTCAGGTTCTTCATAAAGAGGTGAATTTGGTTGATGGAAAGGATCGCCTTCTTCTCGTCTCCATTGATTAAGTCAACTACGAACCCATCCCCAATTCATCCAGAATTGATGATGGCTGATTGGTTAATCCATTCTGGATATACTGCGGCCAGAGCTCGTGTGGAAATCCATATTGGAATAGCTGTCGGAATCCGAGGAGCTTGAACTAATGACGAGTTCCATTTCGTACGATTGAATAAAGGATTTTTCAATATGAAAAGAATTTTAGATGTCAAATAATATTCTAATTACGTAGAATACTTATGTATAGTACAGAAGATTCCGTAGATTACGGAGGAATTTTCGGAATATGTCAGGAAAAGTTTACTGTAACAGATACGCTAAGATATGAATTTTGTCTATACACTATTCATGCAATCAATGCAGTAAGATGTGTCTAGACTAGGAATGATAAGCAGATAATTTCCTAAGGATGATAAGCAGGAAATTTTCGACACGAAATGATAAGCAAAACTTTTGACAAGCAGACACGGTCGAAGTCCAGACTCACTAATGCGTCTAAACAACTATCAGTTAGACACACTAATGCAAGACCTGGTTCGCTAAGACCACCGCTCTGATACCAACTGAAAGGACCCATTCATATACAATATAAACGATTCATATCGGTTGATTTCATCGCGAGGTACTTGACCTCTATATGATACATTTTACAAACATTGCATTCATTTTTAAAAGACAAACTTTCATTTCAATGAAAGTTGACGTCATGCATACCATTTCATAATACATCAAACTATAATTGACTTAATAATAATCTTGATGAACTCAACGACTCGAATGTAACGTCTTTTGAAATATGTCATGAATGACTCTAAGAAATATCTCAAAAATGAGCAAATGCATAGCGGAAGATTTCTTTCATACCTGAGAATAAACATGTTTAAAGTGTCAACCAAAAGGTTGGTGAGTTCATTAGTTTATCGTAATCAATCATTTTCATAATTTTTAATAGACCACAAGATTTCATTTATTCAATAATCATACACTCGCAAGTGTTTAAAATTCATTCATATGGATTGAACACCTAGTAACTGATATTAACAAAAAGCATCTAGAATATCCCCAAACATATATACATCGAAGTACTAAAGCAGTTCAAATTCTCTGACTGGGGTATGTCAAAGCCCATAGATCTATCTTTAGGATTCGCGTCAATTGGTGGCAATTATAATAAACACCAATTCTTAGGCTACCAAGTTCAACAAGGGCGATATCCGGTATAACAATTCAACCATAGAATGTAGTTTCGATTACTTGTGTCTATTTCGTAAAACATTTATAAAAGTCCATATATTCTCAGTCCCAAAAATATATATTGCAAAAGCATTTAAAAAGGGAGCAAATGAAACTCACGATACGATATTTTGTAGTAAAAATATGCAAACGATGATACTGAACAATGCAGGGTTGGCTTCGGATTCATGAACCTATATCAAGTATATATATTAACACATTGTAGTATTAATCAACTAGGTTTATATATATTTTTATAATATATATAGATTAATATCCTTATATATTATTATATTAATCCTTATTATTTGTTATAATACTTATATGATATATATACTTTAATAAATGTGAGATTAATATAAATAGTATTATATAAGTTAATATACTAAAAATCTAATATTAGTATACTTATGATATATGTAATAGATATATATTTTTATATGGATATCTTTTGTTTGTAAGAATAATGATGATAATAATAATAAGATAATGATAATAATAATAATAATAATAATAATAATAATAATAATAATAATAATAATAATAATAATAATAATAATAATTATTATTATTATTATTATTATTATTATTAGCTTAAAAATAATAATAATAATAATAATAATAATGATAAAACTAATAGTAATTTTTATAAAAATAAGATTAACAATAATATTGATGATAATAATAATAATACTAATAATAATAATAATTATAAAACTAATAATTTTACTACTAATGATATTTATGATAATAGTTTAGTTGTAATAATAATAATAATAATAAGTAAAAGTTGTAATATCTTTATAATGATAATAATAACTACAATTGTAATAATCATTTTAAAAATAATAACAATATTAATACTAATAATAATTTTTATAACATAATATTAACATTAATAATGATAATAATAATATTTATAAAAAATAGATTTTACCATCATCATCTTAATATAATCTTAACTTTACATACTACTTTCATATTTATACAATTATCATTATTTTGTCATTAAGATTTATATTAACAACAATAACGATATTAATGATAATCATAATCTTAATAATATAACCAAAATTAATAATACTTATTCTAATACTAGTTATTTAATAATAATTAGGGTAATAATAATAACAATAACAATAATAACAATAATAATAATAATAATAATAATAATAATAATAATAATAATAATAAAAAATAGATTTTACCATCATCATCTTAATATAATCTTAACTTTATATACTACTTTCATATTTATACAATTATCATTATTTTGTCATTAAGATTTATATTAACAACAATAACGATATTAATGATAATCATAATCTTAATAATATAACCAAAATTAATAATACTTATTCTAATACTAGTTATTTAATAATAATTAGGGTAATAATAATAACAATAACAATAATAATAATAATAATAATAATAATAATAATAATAATAATAATAATAATAATAAAAATAATAATAATAATAATAATAATCATAATAATTATTATAAAAATAAGATTAGAGAGTATACCCCTTTAAAAGCCCTTTCTAAAAAAAAGTTCCATTCGAGACTCGAATGTGATGACCCGGAAATTTCCGATCAAATTTAAACTTTAATCCTTATATGTTTCCGACACGATAAGCAAAACTGTAATGTTGAGTCTCGAAAGTTTTGAAATCTATACTCATGTAATTAATTACCCTATGACCATGCCCGACGATTCACGAACAATTGTGTGTAAATAAAAATATAACTATATATAGATAATTATAAATATAAATGTTTATGTAATATTTTTGAATAAATAAAAATACACTTTAATCAATAGAGTTAAAAATGTAAAATACTATACAAAATATAACTGTTATAATAATATTGTTATTACGTTCAATATTAGTATCAAAACAAGTGTTATGTAAATATATAATCTATAGATACGAATTTGATATATATAAATTAATATAGCATGATTATTGATATTATGGTTATTACTAATAATATTAGTATTAATATAATTAGTACTATTATTATTAATTGTATTTTATTTGAAATATATAATCTAATATATTTAATAATGATAAAATTATTAATATCTTATTATTATCGTTTATTACTATTAATATTAGTGTTAATAGAAATGTAAATAATATTATTATAATTAATACATTGATAATTATTAATACTAATTAGATTTAAATTATATATACATATAAACAAATATATATATAAATGGATATATATATATATATATATATATATATATATATATATATATATATATATATATATATATATATATATATATATATATATATATATATATATATATATATATATATATATATATATAATCAGATATACATAAAAACATATATATACATTACGATATATGAATGCAGATACATACATTGACATATATATATTAATTAAATAGGTACATATACAAAATATAGTTATAGATAAATATGTAAATACAGATACAGTTATAATTAAATACAGACATATACAAAGATAAATACACAATTACGTATTCTGTTTCCCATCACACTCAACTTTTACAAAATTCTTCATCTTCTGCTCATGATTAGTACTATATGTGATTCATATCAATCTCCTTTCAGAGATACAAAACAAAATATATTAAATAACAAAGTCATAAAATTGTACAAATATGTTTTCAATCACGATCAAACCTTTTTGATTTTTGTTTCTTGTTCTTGTCTGCAAGAATCAAAGTACTACACATAACAACAAATATTGTTAGCCATTACATTCAGTTGGTTACTTCCTCCGGAATTCCAGTGACTTAACGTTGACAATAAAGGAATCATGATAAATTATATCGATCTCACTTCACAGATGCAAACAAATTCAGTTGCAAGTCTCTTTCTGCTTCTATATTCTTTTGTTATTTTCTTACTGACTCGAATATTCCTGTCGACCATCATCAACCCTACAAAACAAAATGTGATCAATTGTTGATTACAGTGTCACTCACATTATACATAAATAATTACATGTACAAGGCATAGAGAAAGAGATGAGAGATATAGATCACTGTTCTCGGTTCCAAACTCCAAACTCAACCGCCATCGAGCTCAACACCACCTTCTCCACTATCAATTATGTTCCATGCAAAAACCACCATCTTCACCTTAGTAACCACCGCCACCTTTATTAGAATAACCATGAACCACCAACCCTTTCTCTCTAATATTTTCTGTCTTCTGTTTACAACCAGAACTGACATAGAATTACCATTATTTAGTTGTTGTAAAACTGTCAGGATGTTCACCATCACCACTCATTTCGGTTTCATCTATTACTTGCTTCCTGACTATGTTCGAAAAATAACCCACACTTCACCATCTTTATTAGAATAAGCTTCTGCTTTCTGTTTTTCTTTCTACTGTTTCCCGTTTTCTTTTTGCACACCATGAGATATTAAACAACATACAGTAGCTACACACTTCACTTCTGTCGCTACTTCTAATTTTTTTTAAAACTGTTTGGGGAATTTGGAAGTTCACTTGCGAATTCCTTTTTCCTTTATGGCCGATCAATTTATAAACATATAAACTCCACATTTTAATTACATTGCACCGTTGTTTTTTTTTCCATTTGTTCGAACCCCACACCCCATCTTTTATCACTTTTGTTAAACCTAATGAATGAGGGACAGTTGGAAGGATTGTTGGCAGACAAATGGAGTGAGTGGGACAAGTAAAATAAACGAATCCTAAGCTAAGGTTTCATATATTTTGTTTACAGAATATATATAATTGGGTCTTAAATTCATGAAACCCCCATCCCACTTGAATTACCACTATGGTTTCCTGTTTACCTTTCAAAAAGAACCGAACCCCACCAAAACCCTTGTTCAATCCCAGCTGCTATATATATTTTTTTTATTTCTATTTCCCGTTTCTAACCTGGATCGAGAACATAGTTTTTTCTGTTGGGCCAAGACACCTGGGCCGAGTTTCCTTGTTCCTTGTTGGGTCACTACTAGTTATATGGGCTTTTGAGGAAAACCTAAGTCAAGTAATGGCTAACTCCTCGTTTCTGTCTTTCTGTTACTGTCGATGACAACACACAAACACACACACATTTGTTTAAGGTGATAATGAAGGAAGTAAATAGCGTATGAGATGATTACGAATGGGTTATGATTACCGGATGAAAGGATTAAGATTATGACTTTGATTATGATTTTATGAGACGAGTTATGATGAACCAATAGATGAATGATGATGATTAGGTTAAGGATGATCATAACCGTAATTTTTTTTCTTTCCTTTTACTGCCGTTCGAAGGTTATATTATCAAAACGAAACAAACCAAAAATCTGTGCTGTATAGGGTATTGTTCTGTCAATGGGCTGCTAGACTTTTATTTATAATTGGGCAGAATCCTTTTGTTTATTAATTGGGCCGAGTCCTAATTTTTGTTGGGCTGTAGATGAGAATAGAAAATACAGGTTAAGTATTAAAGAGTCTGAGATTAAATCAAGAAAATAGATATGGCTCGATGGTTTGGGGTGTTGGCATATTAGCGAGAGGTCTCGGGTTCGAGTCCCGTCCATGGTAGATTTTTTTCTTGAAAAGCTTTAAAGGTAGTCCCTTTCATTCATTATCATATTTATTATTATTATTATTATTATTATTATTATTATTATTATTATTATTATTATTATTATTATTATTATTATTATTATTATTATTATTATTATTATTATTATTATCATTTTTACTATTATTATTATTATTATTATTATTATTATTATTATTATTATTATTATTATTATTATTATTATTATTATTATTATTATTATTATTATTATTATTATTATTATTATTATTATTATAACTATATTATTATTATTATTATCATCAATTTTACTATTATTATTACCATAAAAATTAGTTATATAAGAATATATTTAATACACATAACTTAACCATACTAATACATTTATTCATTTAAAATATATAAAATGAATATAGTTAATTAAATAATGAAATATATAAGTTAGTAATATAAAAATGTAATCATTAATAAATATATATATAAATAAATTTGTTCGATTACAATTATGTGTGTTAATATATATACATGATATAGGTTCGTGAATCCGAGGCCAACCCTATACTTGTTCAATGTTGTTCTATGTATTTTTACTACAAAATACACTATGGTGAGTTCATTTGCTCCCCTTTTACTCTTTACATTTTTGGGGATGAGAATACATGCAAATGCTTTATTAACTATTTTACAATAATTATATGCGTGAGTTTCATTTGCTTTTTACCCTTTACATTTTTGGGCTGAGAATACATGCGCAACTTTTATAACTGTTTTACGAAATAGACACAAGTACCTTAACTGCATTCTATGATAGAATTATCTGGGATTGGGGTTGATTATTATGACACGCATTAGCCCCCGGTTTCCGTTAGAGCGTATGAGCTCCCGAGCTGGGTGGATGGTTTATTATTGATGACATTTTGGCACCGGTTGTCCTATATTTTATAAACATGTGTTCAGCCGTGGGGTGTAAAGACCGGCACAGAGGTTCTATATTTTGAAGGCACATGTATTCAGCCGTGGGGTGAAAGACCGGCACAGATGGTTACTATTATATTTTGAATCCTCACCAGGTGTTCTTCATATGAAAGATATTTTTTTTGTGCAGTTGGAATGGGACTTCTGTACGTTTTATAATATTTAAAATCTTATGGCCTATTAAAATGATGAAAATGAAATGATTACTATAAACTAATGAACTCACCAACCTTTTAGTTGACACTTTAAAGCATGTTTATTCTCAGGTTTGAAAGAAATCTTCCGCTATGCATTAGTTCATTCTAAAGATATTACTTGGAGTCATTCATGACATATTTTAAAAGACGTTGCACCCGAGTCATTGAAGTTCATTAGAGATTATTATTAATAAAATGACAGATTAGGTCATTTATAGTTTGGATATTATGAAATGGTATGCATACCTGTCAACTTTCAATGAAATGAAAGGTTGTCTTTTAAAAACGAATGCAATGTTTGTAAAATGTATCATATAGAGGTCAAATACCTCGCGATGTAATCATATGTAATGTTCTCGTTCATATGGATTTGGTCGAGGCACTAAAGGTGGTATCAGAGCGGTGGTCTTAGCGAACTAGGTCTGCATTAGTGTGTCTAATAGGTAGTTGTTAGGATGCATTAGTGAGTCTTCATTAGTGTGTCTAACAGGTAGTTGTTAGGATGCATTAGTGAGTCTGCATTAGTGTGTCTAACAGTTAGTTGTTAGGATGCATTAGTGAAGTCTGGACTTCGACCTAGTAGTTGTTAGGTTATATTAATAAGTCTGGACTTGAACCTGGTCTGCATGTCAAAAGTTTTGCTTATCATTTCTTGTCGAAAATTACCTGCTTATCATTCTTAGTCTAGACACATCTTACTGCATTGAATGCAGGAATAGTGTATAGACAAAAGTTCATATCTTAGCGTATCTGCTAATCCATATCTTAGTGTATCTGTCACTATAAACTTTGCCTGATATATTCTTAAATTCCTCCGTAATCTACGAAATATTTTGTTCTATATATATAGATATTCTATGTAATTAGAATATCATCCGATATCCGAAAATCATTTCATATCGAAATATCCTTTATTCAATCGTACGCAATGGAACTCACAACTAGTTCAAGTCCCTCGGATTCCGACATGGAGTCCCACTCCAGCTCTGAAAGCAGCGTAACCAGAATGAATCAATCAATCAGCCATCCCCAATTCATCTGATGAGTTCGTAGTTGATTTAATCAATGGAGACGCGAAGAAGGTGATCCCTTCCACCAACCAAATTTCCCTTTTGGCGATGAACCTGAAGCACTCACCGGCGAACCAATCTAAAACACCATTTTCACCCTCATTTCCCGAATACCTCGCCATGATCATATAATATCTCAAATTCTAAACCTTATTCATTCGCTCGTTCCTACCGATAATCATTCCAGAGTAATCGAAGAAGTCAATGAGCTTCGCACCCGAGTTGTAGTCTTAAAAAATATGGTGCAAAATGTACCAGCTTCAGCAACATTACCGGCACCAACAGTACCACCAACAACAACATCCACATCCTAAGCCTCAATTTCACAATCTGTCCCACGAACATCAACATCATACGCACCGTAGATACCAAGGAGTATCAACAGCAACGAACAATGAAGTATTGATCCATAACTTCATTAATTATTCTGCGAAGAATATGTGGATTCTAATAGTTTTAGAGATTACTTATTCTAGCTCAAACCGAAAATCAAATGAGTCTAATATTATATTGACTCATTAAATCCATGATTACATTTGAAGAAAATATATATGTAAGTATATTTTCATAAAGATTGTAATTGAAAATTCTCTCATACAAACTGTTAATGGTGAAAATATTTTAATGGGTAGGTAATACCCGAGGAATATTCAGATTTCACATTAATAAGTTACATTGTACATTCTTCAATTCAGATTCAGCAGTCATTAACAACACTGCTCAAATTCACACACATACGTATCCGTTCACCAAAGAACAACTATTTTCATCCAAGTTCAATTTCATATTTGGATTTTAACCAATCAGAATCTAACAAGTGGCATAATGAAGGAAACATTTGACGGAATAAAATTTGTTAGAAACAAACAAATTAACTATGAGAAATTTTGTTAAAAATCCACGCTAACAAAATTCGAGCTAACTGTGGACTGCTAACTGTGGACTACCAACATTGGACAATTAAAATGAATTAAAATATTGATTATAACATATGAAACTAAACAACTCTTCAAGTTTTCAACTGGATTTCATCTTAAACCTCATTTGTATCTTGACGATTATAATCTACGTTCAAACCTTTCATGATTCTTGGAAAACACCTCAGTCGAGAGTATGAAGCAACCGCACTTCATCTACGAAGGAAAAGATTGATGCAAAGCCCATAGATCTATCTTTAGGATTCGCGTCAATTGGTGGCAATTATAATAAACACCAATTCTTAGGCTACCAAGTTCAACAAGGGCGATATCCGGTATAACAATTCAACCATAGAATGTAGTTTCGATTACTTGTGTCTATTTCGTAAAACATTTATAAAAGTGCATATATTCTCAGTCCCAAAAATATATATTGCAAAAGCATTTAAAAAGGGAGCAAATGAAACTCACGATACGATATTTTGTAGTAAAAATATGCAAACGACGATACTGAACAATGCAGGGTTGGCTTCGGATTCATGAACCTATATCAAGTATATATATTAACATAATTTGTAGTATTAATCAACTAGGTTTATATATATTTTTATAATATATATAGATTAATATCCTTATATATTATTATATTAATCCTTATTATTTGTTATAATACTTATATGATATATATACTTTAATAAATGTGAGATTAATATAAATAGTATTATATAAGTTAATATACTAAAAATCTAATATTAGTATACTTATGTTATATGTAATAGATATATATTTTTATATGGATATCTTTTGTTTGTAAGAATAATGATGATAATAATAATAAGATAATGATAATAATAATAATAATAATAATAATAATAATAATAATAATAATAATAATAATAATAATAATAATAATAATAATAATAATAATAATAATAATAATAATAATTATTATTATTATTATTATTATTATTATTATTATTATTATTATTATTATTATTATTATTATTATTAGCTTAGAAATAATAATAATAATAATAATAATGATAAAACTAATAGTAATTTTTATAAAAATAAGATTAACAATAATAGTGATGATAATAATAATAATACTAATAATAATAATATTTATAAAACTAATAATTTTACTACTAATGATATTTATGATAATAGTTTAGTTGTAATAATAATAATAATAATAAGTAAAAGTTGTAATATCTTTATAATGATAATAATAACTACAATTGTAATAATCATTTTAAAAATAATAACAATATTAATACTAATAATAATTTTTATAACATAATATTAACATTAATAATGATAATAATAATATTTATAAAAAATAGATTTTACCATCATCATCTTAATATAATCTTAACTTTATATACTACTTTCATATTTATACAATTATCATTATTTTGTCATTAAGATTTATATTAACAACAATAACGATATTAATGATAATCATAATCTTAATAATATAACCAAAATTAATAATACTTATTCTAATACTAGTTATTTAATAATAATTAGGGTAATAATAATAACATAACAATAACAATAATAATAATAATAATAATAATAATAATAATAATAATAATAATAATAATAATAATAAAAATAATAATAATAATAATAATAATAATAATTATAATTATTATTATAAAAATAAGATTAGAGAGTATACCCCTTTAAAAGCCCTTTCTAAAAAAAAGTTCCATTCGAGACTCGAATGTGATGACCCAGAAATTTCCGATCAAATTTAAACTTTAATCCTTATATGTTTCCGACACGATAAGCAAAACTGTAATGTTGAGTCTCGAAAGTTTTGAAATCTATACTCATGTAATTAATTACCCTATGACCATGCCCGACGATTCACGAACAATTGTGTGTAAATAAAAATATAACTATATATGGATAATTATAAATATAAATGTTTATGTAATATTTTTGAATAAATAAAAATACACTTTAATCAATAGAGTTAAAAATGTAAAATACTATACAAAATATAACTGTTATAATAATATTGTTATTACGTTCAATATTAGTATCAAAACTAGTGTTATGTAAATATATAATCTATAGATACGAATTTGATATATATAAATTAATATAGCATGATTATTGATATTAGGGTTATTACTAATAATATTAGTATTAATATAATTAGTACTATTATTATTAATTGTATTTTATTTGAAATATATAATCTAATATATTTAATAATGATAAAATTATTAATATCTTATTATTATCGTTTATTACTATTAATATTAGTGTTAATAGAAATGTAAATAATATTATTATAATTAATACATTGATAATTATTAATACTAATTAGATTTAAATTATATATACATATAAACAAATATATATATAAATGGATATATATATATATATATATATATATATATATATATATATATATATATATATATATATATATATATATATATATATATATATATATATATATATATATATATATATAAATCAGATATACATAAAAACATATATATACATTACGATATATGAATGCAGATACATACATTGACATATATATATTAATTAAACAGGTACATATACAAAATATAGTTATAGATAAATATGTAAATACAGATATAGTTATAATTAAATACAGACATATACAAAGATAAATACACAATTATGTATTCTGTTTCCCATCACACTCAAATTTTACAAAATTCTTCATCTTCTGCTCATGATTAGTACTATATGTGATTCATATCAATCTCCTTTCAGAGATACAAAACAAAATATATTAAATAACAAAGTCATAAAATTGTACAAATATGTTTTCAATCACGATCAAACCTTTTTGATTTTTGTTTCTTGTTCTTGTCTGCAAGAATCAAAGTACTACACATAACAACAAATATTGTTAGCCATTACATTCAGTTGGTTACTTCCTCCGGAATTCCAGTGACTTAATGTTGACAATAAAGGAATCAAGATAAATTATATCGATCTCACTTCACAGATGCAAACAAATTCAGTTGCAAGTCTCTTTCTGCTTCTATATTCTTTTGTTATTTTCTTACTGACTCGAATATTCCTGTCGACCATCATCAACCCTACAAAACAAAATGTGATCAATTGTTGATTACAGTGTCACTCACATTATACATAAATAATTACATGTACAAGGCATAGAGAAAGAGAGGAGAGATATAGATCACTGTTCTCGGTTCCAAACTCCAAACTCAACCGCCATCGAGCTCAACACCACCTTCTCCACTATCAATTATGTTCCATGCAAAAACCACCATCTTCACCTTAGTAACCACCGCCACCTTTATTAGAATAACCAAGAACCACCAACCCTTTCTCTCTAATATTTTCTGTCTTCTGTTTACCACCAGAACTGACATAGAATTACCATTATTTAGTTGTTGTAAAACTGTCAGGATGTTCACCATCACCACTCGTTTCGGTTTCACCTATTACTTGCTTCCTGACTATGTTCGAAAAATAACCCACACTTCACCATCTTTATTCGAATAAGCTTCTGCTTTCTGTTTTTCTTTCTACTGTTTCCCGTTTTCTTTTTGCACACCATGAGATATTAAACAACATACTGCAGCTACACACTTCACTTCTGTCGCTACTTCTAATTATTTTTAAAACTGTTTGGGGAATTTGGAAGTTCACTTGCGAATTCCTTTTTCCTTTATGGCCGATCAATTTATAAACATATAAACTCCACAT
Source organism: Rutidosis leptorrhynchoides (assembly GCF_046630445.1). Lineage (NCBI taxonomy): Eukaryota > Viridiplantae > Streptophyta > Magnoliopsida > Asterales > Asteraceae > Rutidosis > Rutidosis leptorrhynchoides. The sequence goes on along the minus strand of NC_092335.1, from coordinate 317,532,143 downwards.
TTTAATTACATTGCACCGTTGTTTTTTTTCCATTTATTCGAACCCCACACCCCATATTTTATCACTTTTGTTAAACCTAATGAATGAGGGACAGTTGGAAGGATTGTTGGCAGACAAATGGAGTGAGTGGGACAAGTAAAATAAACGAATCCTAAGCTAAGGTTTCATATATTTTGTTTACAGAATATATATAATTGGGTCTTAAATTCATGAAACCCCCATCCCACTTGAATTACCACTATGGTTTCCTGTTTGCCTTTCAAAAAGAACCGAACCCCACCAAAACCCTTGTTCAATCCCAGCTGCTATATATATATTTTTTTATTTCTGTTTCCCGTTTCTAACCTGGATCGAGAACATAGTTTTTTCTGTTGGGCCAAGACACCTGGGCCGAGTTTCCTTGTTCCTTGTTGGGTCACTACTAGTTATATGGGCTTTTGAGGAAAACCTAAGTCAAGTAATGGCTAACTCCTCGTTTCTGTCTTTCTGTTACTGTCGATGACAACACACAAACACACACACATTTGTTTAAGGTGATAATGAAGGAAGTAAATAGCGTATGAGATGATTACGAATGGGTTATGATTACCGGATGAAAGGATTAAGATTATGACTTTGATTATGATTTTATGAGACGAGTTATGATGAACCAATAGATGAATGATGATGATTAGGTTAAGGATGATCATTTTCTTTCCTTTTACTGCCGTTCGAAGGTTATATTATCAAAATGAAACAAACCAAAAATCTGTGCTGTATAGGGTATTGTTCTGTCAATGGGCTGCTAGACTTTTGTTTATAATTGGGCCGAATCCTTTTGTTTATTAATTGGGCCGAGTCCTAATTTTTGTTGGGTTGTAGATGAGAATAGAAAATACAGGTTAAGTATTAAAGAGTCTGAGATTAAATCAAGAAAATAGATATGGCTCGATGGTTTGGGGTGTTGGCATATTAGCGAGAGGTCTCGGGTTCGAGTCCCGTCCATGGTAGATTTTTTTCTTGAAAAGCTTTAAAGGTAGTCCCTTTCATTCATTATCATATTTATTATTATCATTATTATTATTATTATTATTATTATTATTATTATTATTATTATTATTATTATTATTATTATTATTATTATTATTATTATTATTATTATTATTATTATTATTATTATTATTATTATTATTATCATTTTTACTATTATTATTATTATTATTATTATTATTATTATTATTATTATTATTATAACTATATTATTATTATTATTATTATCAATTTTACTATTATTATTACCATAAAAATTAGTTATATAAGAATATATTTAATACACATAACTTAACCATACTAATACATTTATTCATTTAAAATATATAAAATGAATATAGTTAATTAAATAATGAAATATATAAGTTAGTAATATAAAAATGTAATCATTAATAAATATATATATAAATAAATTTGTTCGATTACAATTATGTGTGTTAATATATATACATGATATAGGTTCGTGAATCCGAGGCCAACCCTATACTTGTTCAATGTTGTTCTATGTATTTTTACTACAAAATACACTATGGTGAGTTCATTTGCTCCCCTTTTACTCTTTACATTTTTGGGGATGAGAATACATGCAAAAACTTTATTAACTGTTTTACAATAATTATATGCGTGAGTTTCATTTTCTTTTTACCCTTTACATTTTTGGGCTGAGAATACATGCGTAACTTTTATAACTGTTTTACGAAATAGACACAAGTACCTTAACTGCATTCTATGATAGAATTATCTGGGATTGGGGTTGATTATTATGACACGCATTAGCCCCCGGTTTCCGTTAGAGCGTATGAGCTCCCGAGCTGGGTGGATGGTTTATTATTGATGACATTTTGGCACCGGTTGTCCTATATTTTATAAACATGTGTTCAGCCGTGGGGTGTAAAGACCGGCACATAGGTTCTATATTTTGAAGGCACATGTATTCAGCCGTGGGGTGAAAGACCGGCACAGATGGTTACTATTATATTTTGAATCCTCACCAGGTGTTCTTCATATGAAAGATATTTTTTTTGTGCAGTTGGAATGGGACTTCTGTACGTTTTATAATATTTAAAATCTTATGGCCTATTAAAATGATGAAAATGAAATGATTACTATAAACTAATGAACTCACCAACCTTTTGGTTGACACTTTAAAGCATGTTTATTCTCAGGTTTGAAAGAAATCTTCCGCTATGCATTAGTTCATTCTAAAAATATTACTTGGAGTCATTCATGACATATTTTAAAAGACGTTGCACCCGAGTCATTGAAGTTCATTAGAGATTATTATTAATAAAATGACAGATTAGGTCATTTATAGTTTGGATATTATGAAATGGTATGCATACCTGTCAACTTTCGATGAAATGAAAGGTTGTCTTTTAAAAACGAATGCAATGTTTGTAAAATGTATCATATAGAGGTCAAATACCTCGCGATGTAATCATATGTAATGTTCTCGTTCATATGGATTTGGTCGAGGCACTACAGGTGGTATCAGAGCAGTGGTCTTAGCGAACTAGGTCTGCATTAGTGTGTCTAATAGGTAGTTGTTAGGATACATTAGTGAGTCTTCATTAGTGTGTCTAACAGGTAGTTGTTAGGATGCATTAGTGAGTCTGCATTAGTGTGTCTAATAGTTAGTTGTTAGGATGCATCAGTGAAGTCTGGACTTCGACCTAGTAGTTGTTAGGTTATATTAATAAGTCTGGACTTGAACCTGGTCTGCATATCAAAAGTTTTGTTTATCATTTCTTGTCGAAAATTACCTGCTTATCATTCTTAGTCTAGACACATCTTACTGCATTGAATGCAGGAATAGTGTATAGACAAAAGTTCATATCTTAGCGTATCTGCTAATCCATATCTTAGTGTATCTATCACTATAAACTTTGCCTGATATATTCATAAATTCCTCCGTAATCTACGAAATCTTTTGTTCTATATATATAGATATTCTATGTAATTAGAATATCATCCGATATCCAAAAATCATTTCATATCGAAATATCCTTTATTCAATCGTACGCAATGGAACTCACAACTAGTTCAAGTCCCTCGGATTCCGACATGGAGTCCCACTCCAGCTCTGAAAGCAGCGTAACCAGAATGAATCAATCAATCAGCCATCCCCAATTCATCTGATGAGTTCGTAGTTGATTTAATCAATGGAGACGCGAAGAAGGTGATCCCTTCCACCAACCAAATTTCCCTTTTGGCGATGAACCTGAAGCACTCACCGGCGAACCAATCTAAAACACCATTTTCACCCTCATTTCCCGAATACCTCGCCATGATCATATAATATCTAAAATTCTAAACCTTTTTCATTCGCTCGTTCCTACCGATAATCATTCCGGAGTAATCGAAGAAGTCAATGAGCTTCGCACCCGAGTTGTAGTCTTAAAAAATATGGTGCAAAATGTACCAGCTTCAGCAACATTACCGGCACCAACAGTACCACCAACAACAACATCCACATCCCAAGCCTCAATTTCACAATCTGTCCCACGAACATCAACATCATACGCACCGTAGATACCAAGGAGTATCAACAGCAACGAACAATGAAGTATTGATCCATAACTTCATTAATTATTCTGCGAAGAATATGTGGATTCTAATAGTTTTAGAGATTACTTATTCTAGCTCAAACCGAAAATCAAATGAGTCTAATATTATATTGACTCATTAAATCCATGATTACATTTGAAGAAAATATATATGTAAGTATATTTTCATAAAGATTGTAATTGAAAATTCTCTCGTACAAACTGTTAATGGTGAAAATATTTTAATGGGTAGGTAATACCCGAGGAATATTCAGATTTCACATTAATAAGTTACATTGTACATTCTTCAATTCAGATTCAGCAGTCATTAACAACACTGCTCAAATTCACACACATACGTATCCGTTCACCAAAGAACAACTATTTTCATCCAAGTTCAATTTCATATTTGGATTTTAACCAATCAGAATCCAACAAGTGGCATAATGAAGGAAACATTTGACGGAATAAAATTTGTTAGAAACAAACAAATTAACTATGAGAAATTTTGTTAAAAATCTACGCTAACAAAATTCCAGCTAACTGTGGACTACCAACATTGGACAATTAAAATGAATTAAAATATTGATTATAACATATGAAACTAAACAACTCTTCAAGTTTGCCACTGAATTTCATCTTAAACCTCATTTGTATCTTGACGATTATAATCTACGTTCAAACCTTTCATGATTCTTGGAAAACACCTCAGTCGAGAGTATGAAGCAACCGCACTTCATCTACGAAGGAAAAGATTGATGCATATGGATATGCACCTGAAAACACTCGGAACCTGAGTAAATGTTTACCACGTATCGGTGCTAACTCCTTTGGCATTGTTATTGCCATAAATAACATTGCAATTCTTTTTCAAATTAGCCAATTTTGTCACAGCTCCAACAAAACAACTTCGACTTTCATCCGGATTAGCCTTATTATAACCTTGATGTATAAGTTGCCTTTCGTCATCGTTAACGGAGAACCGTTTACATCCCATCACATTATTAGTAAACTTACCAACATCTTCATTTCTCATTGGCTTAAATCTCTCTAAAGAACTATTATAATTGTTCATTAAAACTCTATCATATACACATCCGCATTTGGTAACGAGAATTGACATACCAGTTACCGAGAATCAGCAATCAGTAATTTGAATCTCGCAGCATTTCTACATCATTAGTTATATGTGTTCATATAACATTTATCTCTTAGAATTATGATCTCCTATTCTGAAATTCTGAACATCACTCTAGTCTACGAATCAGTTCTTCGAATTTTGAGAAAGCTGAGAAAGTAGCGAAAACCGTTGATGACATTAATAGTCAAAAGTATGAAGATAAAGAAAGGAGTGTTGGAAACGCTCAATAGAAAATTTAGTACCGAAAAGCAAAATTATGTGAAACCATGAAGGAGACTCTGAACGAATTACAAGAACTAAACATGTACATAAAGAATCCTGATGATTCTGTTTCGATGAAATTTTTAGCAAATACCTTACTCCTTAATCGCTCAAAATCATCGTGAATGAATTTCTTCATCACAATTTGGTTCTAACAATCCAAGATATTATCGTATCTTTCATTATAAATATCCTCAATATTTCTGAAGATATCTTCATAAATATTCTCGTCCGATATTTAATTATCTCTCCACGATATCTGTGTTATCTCATAAAAGGGAACTGTTTTGGTTTCTATATTCTGTAAATCTTTGAATTTAAAATAGGAATGTTTTGAAGTAGTGTTGGAAACTGATGCATGAGTTAGTATAATATAATGACAGTTGATCAACGTGATTATATTATAGTAATTTATGCCGAGTTTCTAATGGAACGTGATGATTAACAGAACATACCGTCATCATGTGCCATTTACACGACTCTTGCATTCTACTCAATCTCTAAACATATTAAGAACATATCTTCTTGATAGTTCTATCTTTCCGGATATTTTAGTAATTTACCAAATCAAGATCGTGCCATTACGATTTCCTTCTTAGAACATTAACTATGTTCATTTCAAAATCCATACCTACGAATTCCGGTCCATCATTCGCTTGACTTGAAGTCGGGAAGAGGAGACAAAAGTATGGAACTCTTGAATATAAAAGAAAATATAAAGCTCGACAACAACACATAAATTACAAACCGTGCATATCAATAATTATTTCCACGTAAAGGCACGAGAAAATTAAAAACACTATAACCCCAAGGTAATAGTAGAAGTGAATAAAATCCTCCGGTGGTAGATGAAAGAGAAGAATGACATATTTGAAAGTTAAGAGGATATCAAGGATCAGAATGGGATGGAGCATATTGACGAATGTTTTAAATTATGAATTGAGGAGAAAGAATAGAATATATGAGATATGGAAATAAGGAAACGAAGGGCTGGATTTATAGTGAAATATCTGACAGAGCAATCAAGTCAGATCATCGCATTTAAGCAAAGAGGATCCTAATTTCCTTAATTACCGAAGAATCAAATCTTATTACGAAGATTTTATCCAAATCTCTTGAACTTGGGAAATCAATCCTATCTACGTCAAAAGATATGACGAATCTATACTTACTCATTTCACTCTCTTACGATAGCTTCACTTATACTCTTCGTGTAATCGAATTGCTTTATCCATATTACTCAATGATGATAAAACTCTGTTTATCAACTCATATTTGTCAGGAAAACATTTTTATTGTTAGCCATAACGACCACATTCAAATTTCGGGACGAAATTTCTTTTAACGGGTAGGTACTGTGATGACCCGGAAATTTCCGATCAAATTTAAACTTTAATCCTTATATGTTTTCGACACGATAAGCAAAACTGTAATGTTGAGTCTCGAAAGTTTTGAAATCTATATTCATGTAATTAATTACCCTATGACCAGGCCCGACGATTCACGAACAATTGTGTGTAAATAAAAATATAACTATATATAGAAAATTATAAATATAAATGTTTATGTAATATTTTTGAATAAATAAAAATACACTTCAATCAATAGAGTTAAAAATGTAAAATACTATACAAAATATAACTGTTATAATAATATTGTTATTATGTTCAATATTAATATCAAGACTAGTGTTATGTAAATATATAATCTATAGATACGAATTTGATATATATAAATTAATATAGCATGATTATTGATATTATAGTTATTACTAATAATATTAGTATTAATATAATTAGTACTATTATTATTAATTGTATTTTATTTGAAATATATAATCTAATATATTTAATAATAATAAAATTATGAATATCTTATTATTATCATTTATTACTATTAATATTAGTATTAATAGAAATGTAAATAATATTATTATAATTAATACATTGATAATTATTAATACTAATTAGATTTAAATTATATATACATATAAAAAAATATATATATAAATGGATATATATATAAAAATCAGATATACATAAAAACATATATATACATATACGATATATGAATGCAGATACATACACTGGCATATATATATTAATTAAACAGGTACATATACAAAATATAGTTATAGATAAATATGTAAATACAGATATAGTTATAATTAAATACAGACATATACAAAGATAAATACACAATTACGTATTCTGTTTCCCATCACACTCAACTTTTACAAAATTCTTCATCTTCTGCTCATGATTAGTACTATATGTGATTCATATCAATCTCCTTTCAGAGATACAAAAAAAAATATATTAAATAATAAAGTCATAAAATTGTACAAATATGTTTTCAATCACGATCAAACCTTTTTGATTTTTGTTTCTTGTTCTTGTCTGCGAGAATCAAAGTACTTCACATAACAACAAATATTGTTAGCCATTACATTCAGTTGGTTACTTCCTCCGGAATTCCAGTGACTTAATGTTGACAATAAAGGAATCAAGATAAATTATATCGATCTCACTTCACAGATGCTAACAAATTCAGTTGCAAGTCTCTTTCTGCTTCTATATTCTTTTATTATTTTCTTACTGACTCGAATATTCCTGTCGGCCATCATCAACCCTACAAAACAAAATGTGATCAATTGTTGATTACAGTGTCACTCACATTATGCATAAATAATTACATGTACAAGGCATAGAGAAAGAGAGGAGAGATATAGATCACTGTTCTCGGTTCCAAACTCCAAAATCAACCGCCATCGAGCTCAACACCACCTTACCCACTATCAATTATGTTCCATGCAAAAACCACCATCTTCACCTTAGTAACCACCACCACCTTTATTAGAATAACCATGAACCACCAACCCTTTCTCTCTAATATTTTCTCTCTTCTGTTTACAACCAGAACTGACATAAAACTACCATTATTTAGTTGTTGTAAAACTGTCAGGATGTTCACCATCACTACTCGTTTCGGTTTCACCTATTACTTTCTTCCAGACTTTGTTCGAAAAATAACCCACACCTCACCATCTTTATTCGAATAAGCTTCTGCTTTCTGTTTTTCTTTCTACTGTTTCCCGTTTTCTTTTTGCACACCATGAGATATTAAACAACATACTGCAGCTACACACTTCACTTCTGTCGCTACTTCTAATTTTTTTTAAAACTGTTTGGGGAATTTGGAGGTTCACTTGCGAATTCCTTTTTCCTTTATGGCCGATCAATTTATAAACATATAAACTCCACATTTTAATTGCATTACACCGTTGTTGTTTTTTTCATTTGTTCGAACCCCACACCCCATCTTTTATCACCTTAGTTAAACCTAATGAATGAGGGACAGTTAGAAGGATTGTTGGCAGACAAATGGAGTGAGTGGGACAAGTAAAATAAACGAATCCTAAGCTAAGGTTTTCATATATTTTGTTTACAGAATATATATAATTGGGTCTTAAATTCATGGAACCCCCATCCTACTTGAATTACCACTATGGTTTCCTGTTTGCCTTTCAAAAAGAACCGAACCCCACCAAAACCCTTGTTCAATCCCGGCTGCTATATATATTTTTTTTATTTCTGTTTCCCGTTTCTAACCTGGATCGAGAACATAGTTTTTTCTGTTGGGCCAAGACACCTGGGCCGAGTTTCCTTGTTCCTTGTTGGGTCACTACTAGTTATATGGGCTTTTGAGGAAAACCTGAGTCAAGTAATGGCTAACTCCTCATTTCTGTCTTTCTGGTTACTGTCGACGACAACACACAAACATACACACACTTGTTTAAGGTGATAATGAAGGAAGTAAATAGCGTATGAGATGATTACGAATGGGTTATGATTACCGGATGAAAGGATTAAGATTATGACTTTGATTATGATTTTATGAGACGAGTTATGATGAATCAATAGATGAATGATGATGATTAGGTTAAGGATGATCATAACCGTACTTTTTTTTCTTTCCTTTTACTGCCGTTCGAAGGTTATATTATCAAAACGAAACAAACCAAAAATCTGTGCTGTATAGGGTATTGTTCTGTCAATGGGCTGCTAGACTTTTGTTTATAATTGGGCCGAATCCTTTTGTTTATTAATTGGGCCGAGACCTAATGTTTGTTGGGCTGTAGATGAGAACAGAAAATACAGGTTAAGTATTAAAGGGTCCGAGATTAAATCAAGAAAATAGATATGCCTCGATGGTTTGGGGTGTTGGCATATTAGCGAGAGGTCTCGGGTTCGAGTCCCGTCCATGGTAGATTTTTTTTCTTGAAAAGCTTTAAAGGTAGTCCCTTTCATTCATTATCATATTTATTATTATCATCATTATTATTATTATTATTATTATTATTATTATTATTATTATTATTATTATTATTATTAATATTATTATTATTATTATTATTATTATTATTATTATTATTATTATTATTATTATTATTATTATTATTATCATTTTACTACTATTATTATTATTATTATTATTATAACTATATTATTATTATTATTATCAATATTACTATTATTATTACCATAAAAATTAGTTATATAAAAATATATTTAATACACATAACTTAACCATACAAATACATTTATTCATTTAAAATATATAAAATGAATATAGTTAATTAAATAATGAAATATATAAGTTAGTAATATAAAAATGTAATCATTAATAAATATATATATAAATATATTTGTCCGATTATAATTATGTGTGTTAATATATATACATGATATAGGTTCGTGAATCCGAGGCCAACGCTATACTTGTTCAATGTCGTTCTATGTATTTTTACTACAAAATACAGTATGGTGTGTTCATTTGCTCCCCTTTTACTCTTTACATTTTTGGGGTTAAGAATACATGCAAATGCTTTATTAACTGTTTTACAATAATTATATGCGTGAGTTTCATTTGCTTTTTACCCTTTACATTTTTGGGCTGAGAATACATGCGCAACGTTTATAACTGTTTTACGAAATAGACACAAGTACCTTAACTGCATTCTATGATAGAATTATCTGGGATTGGGGTTGATTATTATGACACGCATTAGCCCCCGGTTTCCATTAGAGCGTATGAGCTCCCGAGCCGGGTGGATGGTTTATTATTGATGACATTTTGTTTCATGACCCGTCCTAATCCATTCGGACGAATACATTACAATTGATTACATCGCGAGGTACTTGACCTCTATATGATATATTTTACAAACATTGCCTTCGTTTTTGAAAAGATAATCTTTCATTACATCAAAAGTTGCCAACATGCATACCATTTCATAATATATCCAACTATAATTGACTTAATAATAATCTTGATGAACTCGATGACTCGAATGCAACCTTTTTTAAAGTATGTCATGAATGATTCCAAGTAATATCTCTAATATAAGCAAATGCACAGCGGAAGATTTCTTTCATACCTGAGAATAAACATGCTTTCAAGTGTCAACCAAAAGGTTGGTGAGTTTATTAGTTTAACATAAATAATCATTTCATAATTTTAATAGACCACAAGATTTCATATTTCCATTTCTCATAAACATACGTCCCATGCATAGAGACAAAAGTCATTCCTATGGATTGAACACCTGGTAATCGACATTAACAATATGCATATAAGAATATCCCCATCATTCCGGGATCCTCCTTCGGACATGATATAAATTTCGAAGTACTAAAGCATCCGGTACTTTGGATGGGGCTTGTTGGGCCCAATAGATCTATCTTTAGGATTCGCGTCAATTTGGAGATCGGTTTCTAAATTCTTAGATTACCAGACTTCATAAAAAGGGGCATATTCGATTTCGATAATTCAACCATAGAATGTAGTTTCAATTACTTGTGTCTATTTCGTAAAACAGTTACAAAAGTTGCGCATGTATTCTCAGCCCAAAAATATAAAGGGTAAAAAGTCAAATGAAACTCACCATACTGTATTTTGTAGTAAAAATACATATGACTATATTCAATTTAAAAACATATACTTATTTATATCTTAAATTATATTTTATATATATTTATTTTGTATATATATATCTATATACAAATTATTAATATTTATTCATTTAGTCATATTAATATCTATATCCATATGTATATGTATGTATTTATATATATTTATTATTATGTTTGAGAATCAATAGTTTGTTACATGTAATGATTTATCTAGCTAATGTTAATATATAGTTATATGTAATATTAATATAGTAATTGTATATGTACTGAGTACATTTTATATACAAAATTATTTATTTGTAAAAATAAAAATGACGGTTTTGATTTTTTTGTGAATTACTAATAATAATAACTTTATTAATAATAATAATGATAATAATACTAATAATAGTAATGATAATAATAATAATAACAATAATATAATATTAGTAATAATAATAATAATAATAATAATAATAATAATAATAATAATAATAATAATAATAATAATAATAATAATAATAATAATAATAATAATAATAATAATAATAATAATAATAATAATAATAATGTTATTAATAATAATTCTTATTACTATCTTAAGAACTTAACGGTGTTATCTCTATTCTTACATATGTATAGATACTGTGTTGTCAATATGCACGACCCTTGTTATATCCTAATCAATGTAACCCTTATATTTGTTTAAATACTTATTTTATTTAAGATCACAAGATTTTTCAAAATTTCTAGTTGTAGTTCATAAATAATAATAATAATAATAATAATAGTCATAATTGTAATATAATAATAATGATATATGATAACTAATACATATATTAGTAATGAAATTATATTTTTTTAATGATAATAACAATATTAGTAGTAACAAAAATGTTAATAATATTAATTGCACTAGTAATCTCATTACTTATTTACTAAATAACTACAATCATAAATAACAACAATAATAACAATAACAATGATAATAATAATTATATAAAAAAAATGAAAGTTGTATACCCTTTCAAAAGCCATCCTAAAAAGAAATGTTCCATACGAGAATCGAACCCGAGACCTCTCGCTAACCCGTCAACAACCCTCACCACTCCTCTGATTCGGATTATCTATTATTATTCAGAACTTAATTAAAATAAACCCGACTTTTATTGTGTTATCATCTTCTTCATCATCAATTCATGATCGACTAACATCCTATCCCATATATCAAACAAGCAACGATTTAATACATTGAACAAATCAACAACAATATCAATTGTTTTTATTTAATTGAAAGCAAAAAAACAAACAAAAAAAAAATACAGCAACAAGCTGTCGTCGAGGCCTTTAGAAAAAAAATATTGATTTTGACATTGAAAAGTTTTTAGACTTCGAAACCTTCATAAACTATTTTCCAAATCGTCAATGGAATACACGAGAATCATCAATTGCATCAGAATTGCAACCTATTACTCAAATTTGTTCATAGAAAATCGTTTGACTTTTTGTTTTAAAAACTTTGACCTCGAAATTATTGATGAATATGATGAATTGAAACTTATAAATTTACAGATAGTTTAGGTAGATTATTCCTAACCTTTCTGCGTTATTAGATTTTGAGGTTGATGCGAAAATGGTTCCTGGAATGAAATGGGTTTACGAACCAAAAAAAAATAAAACTGCTGTGATTTTTATTTTTTTGATTTCTCTATTAACAGGAGCTATAAAATGTTCCAAGAATTGATAAATGATTGAAGATTGTTTGTAGTGATTCTTGGGTCGACAATGGATCATGAGCAGGGAAAAGAAAAGCAGGAACAAGAATAGAAAATAATGGAGGCAGGTATACGCGTGCATATAAAATAGATTTGGTACTGCCTTTTAATCTAATTTATATAATTAATAATTATTATTATATAATAACAATACTATTATTATTTAACATTAATAATAAGATAATAATAGTAATAAATATAATATTAATGATAAAAAAATGATAATCATAATAATACCATATTAGTTATGATAATATTAATATTTTAATGATGATGATAATAATAATAATAATAATAATAATAATAATAATAATAATAATAATGGTATGATATATATATATATATATATATATATATATATATATATATATATATATATCCAATCTCATCTTTATATATTATATAATGAGATTATTACTACAAATGTTGATATTTGACAGTACTAATAATATTACTACAACAACTATATTTGTATTTAGATTTAATTTATTAATATCACATATTTTTATGTAATACTTAATAATTATATAGTATGTATTATAACATATACTGAATAATATATATTTATACGTTTTAATATAAATATATTATAATATAGGTTTGTATACTAATTACGTTTTAATTATATATGTACTTATAAAAATCTAAATGTTTTATATATGTAAGTATTATATATATTTATTTAGAATAATACATTATTTCATCATAGAAGTATTATATATTTCTACATATACATAATATAATAATTATATATAAAATCATATTTTATATATGTGTATATATATATATACACACACTTAATTACAATTAATTGTTCGTGAATCGTCGATCATAGTCAAAGGTTTAAATTATTACACGAACAAAGTTCAAAAGTTTTTGAGACTCAACATTACTGACTTTGCTTATCGTGTCGGAATAGTATAAAGATCAAGTTTAAATTTGGTCGGAAATGTCCGGGTCATCACAGTACCTACCCGTTAAAGAAATTTCGTCTCGAAATTTGAGTGAGATGGTCATGGTTAACAATAAAAATGTTTTCATGACGAATATAAGTTGATAATTATAGTTTTATCACTATTGGGTAATATGGATAAAACAATTCGTTTATTCGAAGAGCACGAATGAAGCTATAGCAAAAGAGTGAAATGGGAGAATAAAATTTCGTCATAACTTTTGACGTAGTCATAGTTGGATTTAGAAAATAAGGTGCATCTTAACTTTTGACTTTGTCTTGGTTGAATTCCGGAATTCAAGGAATTTAAAGAAAATCTTCAAAATCTAAAAGATTTAATTCTTCGGCGAGTAAGGAAGTTAAGATCTCTATAATTAAATGCAATTATCTGTCTCGATTGCTTCGTCTGGTATTTTCACTATAAATGAACTTCTTCAGTTCCATTATTTTCATCACTCATATACTTTCCTTCCCAGTTCATACTTTCAAAAGATTTTGAAAATGCTAAATCCAGTTCTGATCCTTGTTATTTTCCTGACTATCGCTTCTGTTATTCTTCTTTTTCATTTACCACCGAAGGAATCTATTCACTTCTACTATTACCTTGAGGTTATAGTATTTTTAATTCTCCCGTGTCTTTATCTTACTATACATATTGATATACACGGTTTGTAATTTCTGTGTTTGTGATCGGCTTTATATTTTTTGTTATGTTTTTGGAGCTCCAAGCTCTTGTTTTCTCTTCCCGACTTCAATTCAAGCGAATAATGGTCCAAAACTCGTAGATGTAGAGCTTCAAATGATTATACCGTTCTAAGCACGAAGGAACATATGCTCACGATTTGATTGGTTAAATTATCAGAATCACTGAGAATAGAATTATCAAGAGGATATGTTCTCGATATGTTTGAAGATTAGATAGAATGTAAGAGTCGTGTAACATGGTACATGATGACGTTAAGATCTGTGAATCATCACGTTTCATTAGAAACTCAGCATGACTTACTGTAATATAATCACGTTGGCCGGGCATCATTATATTATACTAACTCATGCTTCAATTCCCAACACTTCTCCACAATTCATTCATTATTTATACTTAGATTTTACAGAAGTTTTCAATATAATGAAATACAGAAAACACGAAGAAGTAGATAACTTCGGACAAAAATATTTAAGAAAATATCCTCAGAAATATTGAAGATATTTATGATGATATTTTGGAATTTCTAAGTTCGAAGGTTGATGAAGAAAAATTTTCTGCAAGATTTTAACATGACTTCGGAGCAAGATATTCTTTAAAGATTTCATCGGATCCAGAATTACCTGGATTCTTTGAATATAGGGTTTGGTCCTTATATTTGGCCTTGGTCTCCTTCATGGTTTGTTCAATCTGTTGTTCAGTACCAAATTTTCTATCAAGCGTTCCTAACACTCCCTTCGTTATCGTCAAACTTTTGGCCATTTAGACCATCTACCATTTTTCTATTTCCTCTGCATTTAATGCTACGATATCTGAATCATCGGTTATCAATCCGAGGGGTTTTCAGGAGAATTGTGTTTTTAGATGATTAAACGCTGATGGTACTATGGTAGGACATAAAAGGTTCTCCGGTAACAATAAAAGAGCACATTTATATATCAAGGTTATAATAAGGTTGTTTCGAACGAAAAGTCGAAGTTGACTTGCTGGAGCTGTGACAAAATTTGCTACTTTGAAAGGAACTACCAAGTTATTTTGGATAATAATAACACTAAAGGAATTAGTACAGATACGTGTTAAATGTTTACACAGGTTCTGAGTGTTTTTCAAGTGCATAACTATATGCATCAATCTTTTCTTACATAGATCTAGTGCGGTTGGTTCATCATCTCGATTGACGTGTTTTCAAGAATCATGAAAGGTTTGAACGCAGATTGGGAATGTTAAAATACAAATGAGGTTTAAGATGAAATCAAGTGGCAAACTTGAAGAATTGTTTACTTTCATATGTTATAATCAATATTTTAATTTATTTTAATTGTCCAATGTTGGTAGTCCACAGTTGATAGTCCACATTTAACAGTCCAATAATTCATATATAGCTTAATATATAATATTCGAATTAATTAATACGTATCGTGACCCGTGTACATGTCTCAGACTCGATCACAACTCAAATTATATATATTATTGTAGAATCAACCTCAACCCTGTATAGAGAACTCTCGATCATTGTTGCATATAGAGTGTCTATGGTTATTCCATATAATATATATAAATGCGTCGATATGATATGTCAAAACCTTGTATACGTGTCCCGATATTTAAAGTGCGTAAAATAAATAACAGAAATTAAATAACGATAAATAAAGTGCGTAAAGTAAATAACAGAAATTAAATGACGATAAATAAAATTGCGAGAATGTAAATTGCGATAATTAAATTGCGATAAATAAAATGTAATCAGTTAGCTAGGAACAATTAGCTAGGAACAGTTAGCGTGGATTCTTAACAAAATTTCTCATAGTTAATTTATTTGTTTCTAACAAATTTTATTTTGTCAAATGTTTTCTTCATTATGCCACTTATTGGATTCTGATAGGTCAAAATCCAAATATGAAATTGAATGAAAATGGTTATTCTGTGGTGAACGGATACGTATATCGGTGGTTGTAAATAGGATAGTAAACGACTATTGAATCAGCTTCGAAGAATGCATAGTGTAACTTATTAATGTGAAATCTAAATATTTCTAGGGTATTACCTACCCGTTAAAATATTTTCACCATTAACAGTTTCTACAAAAGAATTTTTAACTACAATCTTTATGAAAACATATATACATATATATTTTCTTCAGATGCAATCATGGATTTAATGAGTCAATATGATATTAGACTCATTTGATTTACCGTTAGAATAAGAATATTTAATCTCTAAAACATTAAAGATTATATAATCGTCATGTCGAACGAAGATAATTAATGTAGAATGATTCGTAGAAAAATGATTATACTCGAGGTACATAATGAGATTTTGAACATGTAATGTTGAAACTTAGGTTGTTGGTTGTACTGTTGATGCAGGTGATGTTATTGAAGCTGGTACGTTTTGCACCATATTCTCCAAATTGATTACTCGAGCGCGAAATTCGTTGACTTTTTGTATTACTCCGGGATGATTGTCGGTATGAACGAACGAATGAATAATGTTTTGAATTTGACTTGTGATATAGTCGTGGCGAGATATTTTGGAAATGAGAGAGAAAATGGTGTTACGAACAGGTTCGTCGGTAAGTGTTTCAGGTTCTTCACCAATAGTGCAGGTTGGTGAGTGGAAAAGATCGCCTTCTTCTCGTCTCCATTGATTTAGTCGACTACGAAACCATCAGAGGAACTGGGGATGGATGATTGGTTGATTCATTCTGGTAACGTTGTTTCCGGAGCTTAGATGACTATCCATTCGGAATAACAGTCGGGATAACTATCGGAATAGCTGTCGGAATCCGAGGAACTCGAACTAGTTGAGGGATTCATCTCGTACGATCAGATGAAGGATTTTCGATAAGGAATAGAATAGGATGTAGATTAGTAACCTGCAATACATAATTTACATATGCATATATAATACTAAAATCCCATAAGTTAAGGAGGAATCTACGGAAGATGTCAGGCAACGTCTACAGTAACAGATACGCTAAGATATGAATTATCAGATACGCTAAGATATGAATTTTGTATATACACTATTTGTGCAATCATTGCAGTAAGATGTGTATAGACTAAGAATGATAAACAGGTGATTTCCTAAGGATGATAAACAGATGATTTCCGACAAAAATGATAAGAAAATCTTTTGACATGCAGACTTGGTCGAAGTCCAGACTCACAAATGCATCCTAACGACTATCAGTTAGACACACTAATGCAAGACCTGGTTCGCTAAGACCACCGCTCTGATACCAACTTTCATGACCCGTCCCAATCCATTCGGACGAGTACATTACAATTGATTACATCGCGAGGTACTTGACCTCTATATGATACATTTTACAAACATTGCATTCGTTTTTGAAAAGACAATCTTTCATTACATCAAAAGTTGCCAACATGCATACCATTTCATAATATATCCAACTATAATTGACTTAATAATAATCTTGATGAACTCGATGACTCGAATGCAACCTTTTTTGAAGTATGTCATGAATGATTCCAAGTAATATCTCTAATATGAGCAAATGCACAGCGGAAGATTTCTTTCATACCTGAGAATAAACATGCTTTCAAGTGTCAACCAAAAGGTTGGTGAGTTTATTAGTTTAATATAAATAATCATTTCATAATTTTAATAGACCACAAGATTTCATATTTCCATTTCTCATAAACATACGTCCCATGCATAGAGACACAAGTCATTCCTATGGATTGAACACCTGGTAATCGACATTAACAATATGCATATAAGAATATCCCCATCATTCCGGGATCCTCCTTCAGACATGATATAAATTTCGAAGTACTAAAGCATCCGGTACTTTGGATGGGGCTTGTTGGGCCCAATAGATCTATCTTTAGGATTCACGTCAATTTGGAGATCGGTTTCCAAATTCTTAGATTACCAGACTTCATAAAAAGGGGCATATTCGATTTTGATAATTCAACCATAGAATGTAGTTTCAATTACTTGTGTCTATTTCGTAAAACAGTTATAAAAGTTGCGCATGTATTCTCAGCCCAAAAATATAAAGGGTAAAAAGGCAAATGAAACTCACCATACTGTATTTTGTAGTAAAAATACATATGACTATATTCAACAACTGAATAATGCAGGGTTGGCCTCGGATTCACGAACCTATATCATTTGTATATTTATTAATATACACACACACACACACACACACACACATATATATATATATATATATAAATTTATTAGTTATAACCTTTTTATATATATTTGTAGTTATTAGGATTTATATTAAATTTCATTTAAAAACATATACTTATTTATATCTTAAATTATATTTTATATATATTTATTTTGTATATATATATCTATATACAAATGATTAATATTTATTCATTTATTCATATTAATAACTATATCCATATGTATATGTATGTATTTATATATATTTATTATTATGTTTGAGAATCAATAGTTTGTTACATGTAATGATTTATCTAGCTAATGTTAATATATAGTTATATGTAATATTAATATAGTTATTGTATATGTACTGAGTACATTTTATATACAAAATTATTTATATGTAAAAATAAAAATGACGGTTTTGATTTTTTTGTGAATTACTAATAATAATAACTTTATTAATAATAATAATGATAATAATACTAATAATAGTAATGATAATAATAATAATAACAATAATATAATATTAGTAATAATAATAATAATAATAATAATAATAATAATAATAACAATAATAATAATAATAATAAAACTAATAATAATAATAATAATAATAATAATAATAATAATAATAATAATAATAATAATAATAATGTTATTAATAATAATTCTTATTACTATCTTAAGAACTTAACGGTGTTATCTCTATTCTTACATATGTATAGATACTGTGTTTTTAATATGCACGACCCTTGTTATATCCTAATCAATGTAACCCTTATATTTGTTTAAATACTTATTTTATTTAAGATCACAAGATTTTTCAAAATTTCTTGTTGTAGTTCATAAATAATAATAATAATAATAATAATAATAATAATAATAGTCATAATTGTAATATAATAATAATAATGATATATGATAACTAATACATATATTAGTAATGAAATTATATTTTTTTTAATGATAATAACAATATTAGTAGTAACAAAAATGTTAATAATATTAATTGCACTAGTAATCTCATTACTTACTTACTAAATAACTACAATCATAAATAACAATAACAATGAAAATAATAATTATATAAAAAAAATGAAAGTTGTATACCCTTTCAAAAGCCATCCTAAAAAGAAATGTTCCATACGAGAATTGAACCTGAGACCTCTCGCTAACCCGTCAACAACCCTCACCACTCCTCTGATTCGGATTATCTATTATTATTCAGAACTTAATTAAAATAAACCTGATAATGCTAAAAACGAACATATATTTCATAGCATTATTCCTCAAGAAAGACAAGCTTTTAGTTGCAATTGTTCTATTTACAAGTGATATTCGTTTAAATAATAAAAGGTGAAGACAAAAGACAGATTCGACGAATTGAAGACGCAAACGACCAAAAAGCTCAAAAGTACAAAAGACAATCAAAAAGGTTCCAATTATTGATAAGAAACGTCTCGAAATTACAAGAGTACAAGATTCAAAACGCAAAGTACAAAATATAAAATTGTACGCAAGGACGTTCAAAAATCCGGAACCGGGACCAGAGTCAACTCTTAACGCTCGACGCAACGGACTAAAAATTACAAGTTAACTAGGCATATAAATATAATATAATATATAATTAATTATATTAATTATATATATATTATATATATATTATAAAACCGTCGGCAGAGAAAGACTCCAAGGGTGTGAGCTGTAAATTCATTCTCCGCGACTCGCGGAGTTTGAAGAGGATTTTGCCGCGAGTCGCGGAGCCCCAAAATTCGACTTTTCCTATAAAAGCAACCGAATTCTGATCGCAATTCATAATCTATTTTCTCTCTTCTCTCATATATACGATATATATATATATATATATATAATTTATATTTTAATTTTAATTATAATTCTAATAATAAGGGTATGTTAGTGAATATTGTAAGGGTGTAAGTCGAAATTCTGTCCGTGTAACGCTACGCTATTTTTAATCATTGTAAGTTATGTTCAACCTTTTTATATTAATGTCTCGTAGCTAAGTTATTATTATGCTTATTTAAAACAAAGTAATCATGATGTTGGGCTAATTACTAAAATTGGGTAATTGGGCTTTGTACCATAATTGGGGTTTGGACAAAAGAACGACACTTGTGGAAATTAGACTATGGGCTATTAATGGGCTTTATATTTGTTTAACTAAATGATAGTTTGTTAATGTTAATATAAAGATTTACAATTGGGCGTCCCTATAAATTACCATATACACTCAATCGGACACGATGGGCGGGGTATTTATATGTACGAATAATCGTTCATTTAACCGGACACGGGAATGGATTAATAGCCACTAGAATAATTAAAACAGGGGTGAAATTACATTCAAGGGTAATTGGTGTAATTGTTAACAAAGTAGTAAAACCTTGGTTTACACGCAGTTGATAACCTGGTGTATTCATTAAACAAAGTATTAAAACCTTGTTACAATTCGAATCCCCAATTAGTTGGAATATTTAACTTCGGGTATAATAATAATTTGACAAGGACACTCGCACTTTATATTTATGACTGATGGACTGTTATGGACGAAAACCAGACGGACATATTAAATAATCCAGGACAAAGGACAATTAACCCATGGGGCATAAAACTAAAATCAACACGTCAAACATCATGATTACGGAAGTTTAAATAAGCATAATTCTTTTATTTCATATTTAATTTCCTTTATTTTATATTTAATTGCACTTCTAATTATCGCACTTTTATTTATTGTTATTTAATCGCACTTTTAATTATCGTACTTTTTAATTATCGCAAGTTTATTTTATCGCACTTTTATTATTCGCAATTTCATTATCGTTATTTACTTTACGCTTTAATTTAAGTCTTGTATTTATTTTATATTTTACATTAGGTTTTAACTGCGACTAAAGTCTTAAAATCGACAAACCGGTCATTAAACGGTAAAAATCCCCCTTTATAATAATAATATTACTTATATATATGTTTGTATTTTTATAAAAGTAAATTAATATAGCGTTGAGCTTTGTTTAAAGATTTCCCTGTGGAACGAACCAGACTTACTAAAAACTACACTACTGTACGATTAGGTACACTGCCTATAAGTGTTGTAGCAAGGTTTAAGTATATCCATTCTATAAATAAATAAATATCTTGTGTAAAATTGTATCATATTTAATAGTGTTTTCTGCTAAAATTAATAACTATTTTATATACACCTCGCATAACATCAAAACCCGACTTTTATTGTGTTATCATCTTCTTCATCATCAATTCATGATCGACTAACATCCTATCCCATATATCAAACAAGCAACGATTTAATACATTGAACAAATCAACAACAATATCAATTGTTTTTATTTAATTGAAAGCAAAACAACAAAAATAAAAATAAAAAAAATACAGCAGCAAGCTGTCGTCGAAGCCTTTAGAAAAAAAAAATTGATTTTGACATTGAAAAGTTTTTAGACTTCGAAACCTTCATAAACTATTTTCCAAATCGTCAATGGAATACACGAGAATCATCAATTGCATCAGAATTGCAACCTATTACTCGAATTTGTTCATAGAAAATCGTTTGACTTTTTGTTTTAAAAACTTTGATCTCGAAATTATTGA